>NW_010404275.1:36165-51544 GCF_000710305.1 Buceros rhinoceros silvestris | reverse complement strand
ATCGGAAGAACACCTAGGAAAACAGATCCCAATGAGCTGTCAAAGGAGCAGTAACCTCTTACAGGACAACACAAGGTGTCGCTTCTTATGGTGGTTGAGAGCACCTGAGTTCAGTACGGTATGGCATTTTTACACTGTGAATATTCTCTAGTTTTAGTGAGGTGTTTCTAGAAGTCCATTTATCAGCCAAAGCGACACGTGGTTTAACTTTGGGGCTTCCTGCCACTTTCTCACAGCAAACCCACAGCACACCAGGTCAGCGTGCTGAAAGTCTGTATGAGCCAAATCCTTTTTTTCCCTTGTGGTTAACTTTCTCTGTCCTCCTGTCACTGGAGCCATTAAAAATTATTGGCTGAAACCGCCAAAGCTGTGTTGTGTTTAAAGCTTTGGCCACAGTAAACATAACAAACAGAGTAAGGCCAAAGTGAATATTACTTAGTTAATTTCATTATTCTCTTCTAAATAACACCACAAAAAATTATTAAAAGTACCCTTGCACTTTAGCAGGCTGGTATTATTCAAAGATGCTTTTATTCTCTAAAGTCCTGTCTTCAGAGCATTTCTGAGACAGAAACCATCATGAAGAGAACTGCTTCTTAATGCACGAAACAGTTATTTATATTATAGTATCTACAGCAATTTATTCATTGCAAACACCATTACACAGTGTATGATCACAGCATGCTGAGTATTCACAATGAGATTTTAAAAACGGCAATTTTGTTAAGTATTCTCTACTTTGTTCAGCTGAACAAAAGAGCATAAAACCCTTCGCAGGCGGCTTTCCTCGTTCAGTGCCGGAAACAAGCATTTGCCTCCTATGACACAGTTATGGGCTCAATTCCCTTTTGCCACATCTTTTGTTTCATTTTCTTTTAAAGTAATACCATTAACTGTAGTTCCATATCTTTTATAACACCAGAGATGGGCTGTATAGTTTAAATAAGATAAAATATTTATCAGCCGGATTTGCCTCTATGGTAAATTATATCAAGCATGGTTTGTAGCCATATTTTAGCAAAAGAGAAAACCACAAGTAACTAGGAATTAAAAACACTACCAAAAAATGAATAGACTGTCCTGGGACCTTCTGATGTGACCTCCAACCCTGCAACTTGCTAAGCGATATTATTTCCATGTTACTTCTAATTTGCTTTTCCTTTTTTTTTTTCTTCCCTAGGACTGTGATTTACTTTTCAAAATATAACTACTTTTTAATTTCACAACATTTCCCCTTACCTCCAACAGCTGTAATTTACCATTCCATCTTTTCCAAGTCAAACAGAAAACACGACACACAGCAGTGGGGTGGCACCATCAGGCATTATATTTTTAAATTTTAAATCTAATTTAAAAGGATGAGGTGACTGAGTGTGGACAGATAGCGCAGAAACCCCAGAGCAGCTGGAAGATTTAAGATGTGTAGTAGCGAAGAAAGCATTCTTTAAGAGATCATTAACTTTTTAGTTTCTGTGGAAACCTTAGAGGCAACGCAGGAGAGAGAGGTAGACAGCACTAAAGCAGATCAGCTCAGACAGACTAGAAAGACTCGTTGTGAATGGGGCAATGTACTGAAAGGTTTGGATTTGAAATCCATTTGATACACTGATTTGATTGCTTATAAAAAAATGATTCCACACTCCTGCTCTTCACCAGAAATGATGAAAAATTAAAGAAAAAAAAATAATGCACAATGTATTAGTGACAAATGAATCAGCTGAACTTCAATAAACACCTCCTTCACCTTCTGATGATGGACTGATGATTTCATGAAAGAAATTTTAAGTCTTATCCAAAAAAGATCTCTACAGTATCTTACTTGAAGAAATATTAGTGTAAAGATATTCTGCAGTAGTCAGACATTTCAGTAATTGAGAATGATTTATACAAGGTTATTTCTAATAGATGTACACATGCATTTTCGGCTTATTATGAATACTATAAGCAAGGCAGTAATATTTTTCAATGACGGCACATTCTCTGTTCCTGAGAAAGATGTTTTTCTGTATAACCACTAGTTGCTGTGTCTTCCCCCATCCTGGAAATGATTTAGCCAACTGCCTGTAAAGAGGTTTGATTTGCTCAACGCTGTCATCTTTAATAATCCTGTCTACAGGCTGTTGTCTAAATAGCAGCCTGGAAATTTTGAAACCTTATGCAACAAGAATAATTTTGTAGATTTTTTTCTGAAGGGGTCCAATTCCAAGATTTCCTATTGTGACATTTTAGAGACTTTAGTTATTCTACACATAAGCTGCTTGTAAAACTGTCCCAAAATAGTAATGAGGGAAAGCAATGAGAAGAAAATTTCAAAAAATTATTTACAGAGGGATATATCTGAAACATACAATACAGCTGTGTAACCAACAAGTCTGCTCTTCTCTCCATCCTCTAAACAGAGCAACAGGCTTGAGCACAGACTCCCCTCATTTCTGTGAGAGATTTGCACGTGCTTACATGTGAAATGCTTGCTTACACAAGGAAACAACTCTACATTATGGAACAGATTAACTAACATGATGTTAAACACATTATAAAACAAGTCATTTCCTCCTGAGTAAACAAGCCTATAAAGCCAAGAGGCACAGAAAAAGGAAATTTGATTCTGAAATCCATATACTTCATAAGCAGATTCCTTTTATTTAGTCAATTTAGTTAAGAGGCTGTCTTATTTCTCCAGATCTCTGGTAAACAGGAGAAAACACGCTTGGAAATTAATGGCAAATGGACAGGTTTTCACAACATTTGTTTTTGATTTGAAATTATTTCCTTACTTCAAATATGGAGACCGGCCACAGGTCCAAGGTGAAAGAAAACTTAAAACGTCTTAACTTTTGATTGAGACTGATTGCCCCCATTGCAGGCCAAATTCTGAATTACCAGAAGAAACACCATTTATAGGCAATTTTCTTTGCAGTGTCTGTGAGGACTGAGCAATTTACACCACTCGACTGACTAGTCAAAATAGATGGGGATCTGGCAGATTCTTGGGGAGTGTTTATGTGAGAGTGGACTCACATGTGGCTTCTTCTACTTCATTAGAATATTGTTAAGACTTTTAAAATGTACTCCGTCCCTGGGGTGGGGGACTTAACTGGATCCATGATAGGGTAAACAGAAAATAAAATATATAGAAATTTCTCATTTTTCTATCAGGATAATTTTCTCCTAGGATCTTTTGGGACAGTCTTTGTGGCTGAGGTTAGGAAGGAGCTTACATAGGACTGAGTTTTCTGCGCTGAGGTTGCTGGAAATCCTCTCAAAGTCACTCCTGGAGTTACCAAGTGAACTTGCTGAAACATTCCCAGAAACTGGTTATTATACGCAGACTTCACTATAAGAATCAGGTCATTCCAATGTGTTTTTCAGTAAAGGTGAGCTTATCCGGGACAACTGAAGCTATATTCTTCTCAGTACAGAGACCTCCACTGTGCTCCTAGGATCAGGTCTTCTGATTAGAAAACCCTTCCCTATAAATGGCTTAGTTTCATCCCTTACTTTATTCAAAAGCATTAGGCTGGAAAGATGGGCAGTGGTCCTTCAGAAGGATGATGGCAAAACTGGTTCAAGAAAAGAAGGATGCTTGCTTGTCATTTGGAAGCCATAAAGAACGCATATGGCTGGAAGCAGAAGTCCTCAGCCTGTGTTCTCAGGATGGGAAGACAAACTACCAGTGTGCAGGTACCTGCTTGTGAAACCTGTCTTCACCTTAGAGCTGGAGTTGGGGAACTCAGAACTCTGTAAAATCCCTCTCAAGGTTTCAAGTGATGCTTCCAGTGCTGTAGGCCTCACACATGATCTACCACAGAAACGATGCCTTGTCTAATGAAGAATCACCATTTTTAATGAGTAAGGAGAACCAGCATTCTAATTTGTAATTCGTAATTGACTCTGTCATAGAAGAGTTAAACTTCACATAAAAATGACCCGTTTTTTTTATAATCACAGTGTACGTTCCCCACATCAAGATATTAATAACAACAACGGTTGAAACTGCAATTATAATTTCCTTGGCAACAACAACTTGGAATTCTTACTCACAAAGATGTTTTTTGCATGATAAAAATCGCAGTCGTGTTATTTTCTTTCCCATTTTCAGTTCCAGTTAATTTCCTTGGTTCAGCTGCTGGTGATACTTTATTTCAACGTTATTTATTCACTTGTGATATGACTGGTTGTGTGCATTAAGTGACAAATGACCAGTCTGAGTCAGAGCTATCACCACAAGCTGAACCACAGAACACTACACTACTCATGCTAAAATTTGCAACACAAAAATAACATGTAGCTTAACCTATGAACACTAGAGTTATATTACTTATCTTTATCATGCGTTACTGCTTATCTTTCTTATCTTAATTATGCTTCTTTAAGCTGGAGCAAATGGCTATGAACTACGGAAATGTTCATCTTGTGGTCTCTGGTTCAGCACTAGCCTAGATGGCTTTTGTCCAAATTGTTCATACTTGGGGGTTCTTTGGTCATCTGCATCTAATGAATAGGTTTTTTACAAATTCATTTCTCAATGGACCAATGTCCCAAGTCATAAGAATATCATTGCTGACTGCAGCCTTGCTGGCAACTCTGACTGGATAGAGGAGGAAATACTCTTTGGCTGCATGTGCTGGTTCTCGGTTGAGGCCCTGAAAATGCTGTGGGAACACATGCCAGACAGCTGCCTGTCTTTACCAGTTAGTCACAGCTTAATTAGCAATGTATCTGTACTGATTGCTGCAATGGTCAGTTGGGTACTCTTCACAAATGTTGCATTGGGTGTAACAGTTTTAATAGAAAAACTTCCTGCTTTTTTTCTTTTTTTTTATTAATGCAGAGGGAAGACATAGTGGAGACATTTCAAGTCATATCGTTGTTTACATAACTCGGATATGATGAAAATCAACAATGGTTCACCTGTACTGCTTGTGGTAATCTACCAGAAACCTAACCACTTGAGAAAGATTTAAATACACCACTTTACGTACTAAGGAAAACGTGTTCTTCTGTCAGATCATGTTGAATCACAACAGTGTGTATATGTACTCTTGTCACAATTTCTGCACTTTTATTGGTTTTGATGCCTTCAAAATAGTATTTTTAAAAATTAATGTACTTGCCAATTGTATATTCTGGAAGCTCTTTCCTCCCAACTTTACTCATAGCCTTTTGAAGAAAATTTTGTTTATTAATGGTAATCTGTTTTTCATTGCTTCGCAATTTCTAAGATAATAGGGTAAAACACAATTTTCCTTTCATGTTCTTTGCCTACTGAATAGACAGATGCAATTGCAAGAGACTACTTATGCTGAGGGTAAAAGTTAGTACTGCTTAATGCAACTTAATGACTAAAAAATGTGTATCATTTATAGATGACATCTAGTACTCCACAAAGATATTATTATGGTCAATGAGTACTCTTCCCTGCCAGTTAGTAAAAGGATTTGGAATTAAATCTGCTTTTATTTTACTTGTTCAAGTAGACCCACTGAAAGCAACTGAGCTAACCACATAAGGAACAAAAATGGGATTTAGTCCTTGTTCTTAATCTTTTTCTATACAAAAGCTTATATATAACAACATGTATTTTATCTTGAAACACAGAACCGAGGAAAAAAGGGAATAAAAAACCCACGACTGAAGAAAGGCTATTTTACAGCTACACAGACATGTAAACACCTCCAGGAACTTCACTTAATAAGGCCAGCTACTTTCAGCTATCTCTCCATGGCCTGTGACAATCTCTGTATGAAAGCATTTCTTTCTCCCCCAGGCAATACTATCAAGGTAGTGCAGTTCCCTTGAAATACATAAATGCTGTACTTAAAGCAAAATGTATTGCATACGGAGGACCGGAGCTGCGCTCTGGAGAGCACGCCCCTCACCCGACTGACAGCCCTGAGCCACACCAACAAACATCCCTATGAAATGCGGCAAAGGGGACAGAGAAAGAGTTAGAACACAGAAATTTCCTGAAGGTTTTAACTCACGACAAGAGGCACTCTTGTGTAATAGAGATACCACAGGGTGCACAACTGGCCCTGAATTACCTCAAGACACCACATACACACAATGAAGTAGTCAACTCAGCAGTGTTTGAGCACTTTTTCCTCTTATGGGATACGTTACTTAGCTTTTCCTGAAGATACCAAAGGGATTTACATGTTTCTTTACCAAACTAGGTGTATTCAACCCCAACACAGAGAAGCTGTGAGTGATTGAATTTTCCTGTTAAGTGAAGGCTCGATCTAGTGCACCCGAGAATTGATCTGGTGTTCGGTGATGCCAGTGCTAAAACTCCCACTGACTTCAATATGTTGAAATGCACGAAGAAGAGCACTTACGAACTACTTGTAAGCACATAAAATGTGCATGCGGTTGTGCTTGCCCTTTTAAATCTCCTATTTTTAGTGAGTCTTGTTAAAAAAAATCTTGCTTGTGCAATTGTACATTCAAATTTATGTTGATATACTTTAAATTGTTTCCGGCTTATCATTCTAGGAAATATATTCTAAAACTGTATCCTCAGATGATCAAAAAACCACCGCCCCAAACTTTCCAAAATCAAAAAGCAGCGGCTGGTGGTCTGGTCTCCGCAACCACCCAGCTTTGATCACAGGTTTTCCATGACAGCACTGTTTTAGAATCACACACAAATATGAACCAAACTTGTAGGTTGACTTCCATTCCTACCACTTCTGTGGGGGTCTGAGGTTGTGCAGAACAATTTAAATACAATTCTCTGACACTCAGAACTGAAATGTCAGTTCTGGAGTGAATTAAGAGAGTGCAGTAATTCGGGAAGTCTTTAACTTTTTTGACAAAACTGGATTTATTACATTTTGACAAGTTCCTTCATAAGTTACAATTATTTAAAGAATGTTTATATTTTCATTTGCATTTTTACACTTCTTTTTAAGTAGTTTTGTCACTAATAGGCAATATTGTTGGGTTCAGGACTCAAATCTTACTACATATTGAATAGATTGTAACAATTTGACATGAATATTTTCTCTCTGTAGAGGTAAAAGGTTAAACTGAGTAGCACTAGACATAAGTAAACTGAAAGAAAGATAATCTGGCTTCAAGTTTAACTTTCTGGTTTTTATAGTAGTTTGGGTTGTTTTGGGCTTTTTTTGTTTTAACTTCCAACAATGCCAATCTAGTACTCCAGCTTGCTGCACTACCATAGCAGAAACTAAACAAATAGAAACGTCTGAAAGTCACAGCCTCTTTCACAAACCCAACCCTGCCCTGCAGCCACTCCTTCCTAAAAATCCCAGAGCAAAGAAATACCCCTTTTGTTGAAAATCAGGAAACTGAGGTCCTGACAAACTGACAGATAAAGTAAATTTATCTTTTTCAAAAACATGGTGTTTTTGGTGTCCATAAATGTGAGCGGCCAGCTGCCTCCTCGGATGTGACTGTAAATACTGCATTTAAATTCAGAATCATAATATTTATATATAGAAATTACAGAGTGTCTTTCAAAATCTGCCTGCCGTTGTCCAGAGGTTTTTGTGGTAAACAAAGCAGCATAAACAGTGGGAAGTAAAAGTGGTTTAAAAGTTATTTTATTTTTTGCAAGTGAAACATTATTAGCAACATCAACAGCTACTACTCTTGTATTGACACTTCTGTCTTATTTTATTCCCCTTACTTTAACTTTATAAAACCAATAAATGTATTATTTTGAGGAACAAAAGAATTATTTACTTTTTTGAGAGCAGCCCTGTGGAGAAGGACTTGGGGGTACTGGTGGATGAAAGGCTGATCATGAGCTGACAGTGTGTGCTCACAGCCTAGAAAGCCAACTATATCCTGGGCTGCATCGAAAGAAGCACAGCCAGCAGGTCGAGGAAGGTGATCCTGCCACTCTGCTCCACTCTGGTGAGACCTCACCTGGAGTACTGCGTTCAGCTCTACAGTCCTCAGCATGAAAAGGGCACGAACCTGTTGTAGTTGGTCCAGAGGAGGGCCACAAAAGTGATCAGAGGGATGGAGCATCTCTGCTCTGAGGACAGGCTGAGAGAGTTGGGTTGTTCAGCCTGGAGAAGGGAAGGCTCTGGGGAGACCTTATTGCAGCTTTTCAGTATTTAAAGGGGGCCTATAAGAAAGATGGGGATAATCTTTCCAGCAAGGCCTACAGCGGGGTGCTAGAGGCCCCGTAATGGGGGTGATGGTTTTAAACGACACGAGGTAGATTTAGTCTAGATATAAGGAAGAAATTTTTTGCAATGAGGGTGGTGAAACACTGGCGCAGGTTGCCCAGAGAGATTGTAGATGCCCCATTGCTGGAAACATTCAAGATCAGGTTGGACGGGGCCCTAAGAAACCTGGTCTAGTTGAAGATGTCCCTGCTGACTGCAGAAGGGTTGGATTAAATGACCTTTGAAGGTCTCTTCCAACCCAAACCATTCTATGACTCTATTATTCTACGACTTTACTTCACAAGTTGAGGAAAGACTGCAAAAAGCCACTTTTTCCTCACTCTTCAAGCTTTGGAGAATTTGTCTAAGAAACCGTAACATTCAGAAGCCCATTCATGTTATCGTATAAATAATTTTATGTCTGAACTTTCACGTATTTCCAAAAAATAACAGAAGAGATTTAGTGCAAGTTAGACGGCACTGCTGTCAATTTACGGTTATCAATTCTGGCAAGTTAGCACTTCTCGACAATGTTAATTAAAAGTTTTATATTGACACATCTCTTGTCCAAAAAAAATCAGATAATTTTTTCATACCTTTTCATCCCTGTTTCCTTACAACAGCCACAAGAATTTTTCATTTGTGGGCTATAAAACATTACAGTTATTCCTTACATATGGCATTGGCGTTCCTGTTATAGCTACCTAGTGTACATTTCAATACCAAAATACATTTCTCAGTTTAATACACTACTAATGAATCAAATAAAACTCAAGTGGTTTGGGGCTTCAACTGATGCTTTAACTTATTACTCTTGTAATCACATCACAAGAAGAAGTGGCCTTGTACTTCTTACTCCATGTTTAGGTGGTTGCTGTAAAACTCACTGTAATATTCTAGCTCTGTGCTTGATAATTACTTCCAAATTTCAGAAAATATGTTCACATGCCCATCGATACTATTTTTTCAGGGGGGTTTCTGTTATGCTAGCCAGCACAGATGCCCCAAAATAACTTCCCAAAAGAGTATATTCAAATATACATCCGAAATTATTTTCTTAGCATTTTAAACCAAAGACTTTGCGTTGTTAAAATACTTCGCACCAGATCTCTCCATCAGAGACTGACCCAGAACCAGAAACTCCTGACTGGGGCATGGGGGCTTGCAGCCCTTCCCTTGCTGAAGAGAGTTTCAAATCCTTTGACAATCCACGCTTAAGACATTCTTCAGTCATTCAATAACATTCCTTACACTGGCACACGGAAGAGAAAAGAGAAAGGTTTAGAGCAATATCCAGTCCTTTGCTATGGGCTCCCCACCACCATCGAGGAGAAGACCCGGGCTCTAGGTGTTAGGGAATTGTTTTATAAAGTTATTTCTCTGCAGTCACATGTAACAGAGCTTGCAGTCATTGGTCTACAAAATTTAAAACTTAATAACATGTTGCTGCAAATACTTTCTGCCGGGTGATGTCAATGAAAATATTCACAGTACTATAAAGAGGAGTCGTTAATTATCTTCAGGTCTTACAAAACATTATGACCTAGTACCAAAAATACATGTGGATGTGAACAACAGTGTTTTGTGTGCATAAAGCTACTTAAGGACACAAGCTCTTCAGCACTCACGTTTCCCTGCTGCAGCTTGCTGGTTTTGACAACAAAGTGAAAAGTCGCATTCTATGAATTGAAATACATTTTTATAGCATTATTTTTCAGCCAATATATTACCAGCAGGCACCAATAAGCAAGGCCTAGTTAGTTCTGTTGGGCAATGAATAAACTCCATTATCCGAGCATGGATTCAGAAACAAGTCTTAAGAACTTCATGTTGGATCTTCAGGGGGTGTTGTTACTTTTTGTGGGTACAGAACATGGGATCGGTACCCACAGCAGGCAGAGAATACAAGGCTTGTTACCAGCTCAGGGGAATCTTAAAACCAGGTCTTCACCTGTCCAGCAGGAGTTCAAAACCAGGATGACCTGTATTGAACACCTGCATCTGCTGCACCACAAGACAGTGGGAAACAGGTTTTAGAGCCTGAGGTGAAGGGACCTAACCTCTTCACCACAACACCATGGTGTGCTGACTCTTAACTACAGAAATAGGTTCAGCCTCATTGCAATATATCCTGCAGGGAGAGGAAAATGAGAAAACAGACTGTGGCACCTCTAATGAGTAGAATACGTCAGCCCATATTCAGTCAGATTCACTGATTTTAAGGAATTTATTTACTCTAAGCTGGGTGACCAAAATACCTGTCAATGGGTATAATAAACATTACTTAGAATGGAACCATTTGTAATACGCTTTAACTGGCAAATTTCCCTTAATGAATAATCTAACATCTTTCATAGGAGGATTCTGCTACTCTGATTTTTTTGTCCCTGTACTAACTGATGCACAGAATATGTTCTCTCAATAACAGAGCTTAGAATAACACATCCATTATCACAGGGATCACACTTGTCTTTCACAACCACCTGAATGCAACCAGAGCAAGAAAAGTAATGTACAACACCCACATACTTAAAATCAACATATTTTTTCAGAGCAGATGGCAATATAAAATACGAATTAAGAGTAACTTCATGGAAATTAAGGAAAAAAACTTATTCTGAATAGTAGAAGATAGCTGACTGTTTAGCAACTGGGTTTACATTTAAAACATTTCTTCTGCATGGAGGTATGTCCAGAAAGTTAAGTCAAAAAGAAGGAATTGCATATAGATTTTGTGGGCTACAGAGTGGCTTGCAGACAGATTTATGATACCAGAATGTCACCAAGGCTGTCTTTCAAAGGGACAGCTGAAGGAGTTCTGGACAAATTTAATCTGTTCCAGAGAAAAGGTAACCTGAAATGATGAAGTCTGATTGACTGGGTGCATCCAGGAGCTGGAATATGCTCTCACAGAAAACCACTGGGTGTTGATGAGTTTTGTTGGTAGCTGTACTATACAGTTTAAAGTAACTGGAAAGTCTCAACTAAATAAAGATTTAATTTTTTATTTTTTTTAAAGGCTTTTATATGCTCTGTTCTCATCTCTTAAACTGTGCCTGTCCCTCAAGGGCATGTACTCGGACCAATACTGTTCTGTATCTTCATCAATGACATAGTGTGATTGAATTCACTCTCAGCAAGTGATAGATGGCAACAACCTGAGTGGTGCAGTTAGAGCAAGGAGGGTCACAAAAATGATCAGAAGGAGGGAACACCTCTCCTATGAGGACAGACTGAGAGAGTTGGGGTTGTACAACCTGGAGGAGAGAAGGCTCTGGGAAGACTTATTGTGGCCTTTCAATACTCAAAGAGGGCTTATAAGTAAGACAGAGAGATATTGTTTACCAGGGCCTGTAGCAATAGGACAAGGGGCAATGGTTTTAAACTGAAAGAAGGTACATGTAGATTGGATCTAAGGAAGAATTTTTTTATGAGGGTAGTGAGACACTGGAAGAGGTTGTCCACAGAAGCTGTGGATGCCCCATCTCTCTAAGTGTTCAAGGTCAGATTGGATGGGGCTTGAGCAACCTGATCTGGTGAAAGAGGTCCCTGCCCACGTCCCCTACTCCAAGGGTTGGACTAGATGATCTTTAAAGGTCCCTTCCATTCCAAACCATTATGTTTTTCTATGATTCTACAATGTTGCTCTATATTAAAAAATAAACTGGGCAATCAACATACATGAAACTCTATGAGGATATACACATTTCCACAATTTCATTTTCACTAGAATAAACACCTACTTTTCTTTATGTTTCCCAGTATGTTCTTATCAGAATACATATTCTTTAAGGAGTTTAGTAGTAGCAACTAGAGTTGCTTGTAGCAGAATGAAAAAACCTGCTTCTAACATATGTGTATGTAAAAAACCCCTTGTAAATTAAAGTAATGGGCCAAACATTGTCATGATGCAATTCACTGACTTCAGCGGAGTTGAACTAGCTTATTAAACTTGGCTCAGTAAGATCATTAGGAAAATAAAGGACTGCAGAAATAATTTTTGAAATCAAGAAAGTGGATTGTGTAAGACCACAATGGAGTGAAAATGTAAATAGCAGGATAAATACACAAAACTCCGATTTTGTCAGAATGGGATCTGATGTAAAGAAACACAGACACACTACCACAAAAACAAGATTAAAAATTTCTCACAGGTTCGATGCAAAAGGCATTTTCCACATAGAGAAAACGTTATAAAAGACTTCTTTTTAGAGAAGGCAACAGAATGGAAGGGAATCAAAACTGGTGGGTAAAACCTCTGTGTCGCCAAACATTATTCAAAGTTAGAGATACAAAATGTTTCACTACAAGTTGAGGAAAAAGACACAGATGGTCAAAGTCAGTCCACTCATTTATACCTCGGCAAACACTTCAAGTCTGCACTTTATCAGATTGCAGAAAACAAAAGGTTTTTCTGACCTCACAAACTGGCAAGAAATGGCTTGTGTACTGATTTACTCAGCTCAGCAGATGCTTGGCACCAGTTACCCTGGTTCTCACAGAACCAAATACACCTAACACGAGGGTGATTGCTATGGAGTTTCTCAAAGTCAAGAGGAAAAAGCCTCATTTAAGCAACCGGTACGTCACAGTGATTTTGTGAGTCATGTTGATTCTGGTCTAATTGCCTGACATTGCTGAAGATGATGACCACGGAATGTTACTATCATCACTGTTTGGCAGCTCCGCACGCAGCAGAGATAAACTATAGTGAGGCAGGACTTCTAACAAATTGCTGGCAACATTCATATTAAAAAGTTATGAGACGACACCTGGAGGTTTCATTCAGCTTCCTAAATCATTTGCTTTCCAGAGATCACCACTACAAAGTTGCAATATAGCACTGTATTGGCACAGAAGCATGTAAAGAGAACAACGTATCTAAACATACAGGAGCAGCTGCATTTGTCCTGGCAATAAACATTCACATTCATCAAGAATAACATGGTATGTGAATAGGAAATAGGGGTTTATTCACCAACTTAAATAAGATTTTGCATTATCACAGTCATTCACTCTCAGCTAAGTATGCATGCTGGCAAGATCTATGGATGGATTATATGCTCAGACTAGAGTGCAGACAGAATTTACTATTATTTAAAGTGTGTTAACTTTCTTAAAATACGTATCTTGAAGAAAACTCTTCTAAAAATTTCATTCTAGGGTTTAAAACTCTGCAGCTATTCTCCCATTTGAACTGAACATTTGAGAAATACAACTGTACTGTCTCGGCTTCTATGTCAGACCGTCCTGCACATCCACTGACGGCGAGGCAAACTCTTCACACCTATGGCTATGGAGGGAGGCCCTCTTTCATATTTTGTTTCTAAAATTATTTTGTACCTTCTATACACGTTACCTCTTCAGAACAGATGTAACCTCAGACTCCTTTTCAGATAAGGCAGTTTTCAGCATCCTGATGTTTTTCTTTAAATAACTATCAGCAGGCCAATTAGCTCCACCGCATTGATGCAACCTCTAGAGCGAGGACTGGCCACTGAGCAGGTGCTGTGACAGCTACCCTTTTAAGCAAAATTTAGAGGCTGTAAAAGAAGATGCACCTGTTTGTATTTAAGATTTGACATTACATCTTCAATGGTTTCTGCTTCTGACAAACTCATGACCTAGGCATCAGCAGCTAGAATTACCTATTCACTGGAAGTGTGTATTTGCTGACTTAATGTGTTTAGCATTTGTCACATACACAGAGGAGCTGACAAATACAATCCATTTGTCCTTACTTAATATCTTCGGGGAGCAAGAAATGACTCAGTTCATCCTTCTTCCGTACTTCACTTGTTCCTAAAGATGGTAGCGTGCCAAGAACCAGCTCACAGCCGTTTTGTTTCTCTAACATACAAAGTCAAAGTAAATTTCCAGCTGGCAAATGAAATGCAATGTTGATTAGGAATGCAATATATTTGAAATATTTGACCTTTAAAGCACAGAAATCCTACATCTGAAATATAGTAAGTTTGTCACATATCCACAAAGCCATATCAAATCACTAAATGCAGTTAGAGCTGATTAATGCTGACTTTGCAGTTCCAAGATTTTTGTATGTTTGTGGCATAATCCTAACTCTGTGAAAGAAACACTGCCAAGTCCTTGACTTCCCAAATACGTTCTACTTTTAAACCACTATCCTCTTGTGGAATTACAATATATATATTTCAATTACATTGTGTTTAAGTAAGATCTCAGATTTTACCTTCAAACTGACAAAGTATATCAAAGAAAACATCTGAGAACTTGACATTGAAATACACTCTAAATCTTACAAGTTTCATGCTACTGATAATTGCTGTGTCTAAAGTCATGAAACTCTGAACTTCCTTCATACTATTTGGAAACTCATCCCCTGAAACACAAGTTCTAGAAAGAGCGTGAAATTCTTTTCCTGTGCTGATACAAACTCATCTGTGTGCTCAGACACCATCTATCAGATGTCTAACAATAAGAAGCACAAAAAAATGAAACACTGACTATGAGAAACCTTTAGTTATGTACCATTTGATCACTTAAATTCAACTCAATTCTTCATTCTGTGTAAGCATGGACCCAAACCCTACCCATACAGAGGAATGTTTATTCAGACCTAATGCTTCAGGGAATACTGCACCAGTTAGTTCTACCCAGGACTTTTTGCCTGGATCTGGGGGAAAAACAAAGGTGTGAAAAAGAGGAAAGAGGTCAGATATGCACAAGTTCTCCAGCTATTCCTCTTGTGTTACAGGCTGCAATATGAAACACAGGGTTATAGTGATAAAAAAATAGTAGCAAAATTTCTCTTACCTAGCCTTTTACACCAGTGATAGGCTGAATACTATTCCTTTTGAACACAGGCAAGTTGGCAGTACAGGCTCCTGGTAAACTGCATGATGCTTGGAACATATTCTGGGATTCAGATTTTCCTCTTAAAGATTAAAAGCATTCACCATTTCTCCCAATACTGCTTTAAGGAGATTGGAAAGAACTTTGCACTGATTTAAATAAAAATTAAGCTCTTCATGAATACAGTTTTGTATTCTGGTTAGTTGTATGCACAAGCACGCTTGCCAGTAGAGGGGGTATAGCTCAACTGTTTCTCCTCCTCGAAGGGCTGTCACAACTGAGGACAATATGAAGAAGAAGAGGTAAACAGGAAAGTTGTGCAAATTTACATGCCTTTAGAAAGAGGAGCCACAGAGGGAAAAAGCAATTCTGGAATGCAAAAGAAAAAGCAATAGGGAAAG
>NW_010404275.1:25352-36087 GCF_000710305.1 Buceros rhinoceros silvestris | reverse complement strand
AAAGAAACATTAATTTCAAGCTGCTAGCAGTTTAATATAAGCCAACAAAAAGATGAAAAAAATCACAAGTATCTTCAATCGATTTCAGACTGAAACCTCTTCTGTTTAATATTTTAGCTCAACAGAACTACATATACTACTCATTTTCAATACAGAAATATTGCATGTTAAAAATTCCAGGAATAAATCCAAGCATCATGTAATTCAATGAGTTTCTGCATAACAGCAAAAAAGGGTGTTGATGTATTCTCCTTGAGAAATGATGGGTAAAAAACTTAATACCATTATGTGAGTCCAATCTAGTTGAACCGGAACAGTTGTACAAGACTTTACTACATTCCCATTGGTAACAGAAAATTCTGGTGAGGAAAATTCCCTACCCTAAAATAGAGCACACCTCAAAGACAGAGAGAAGCCACATTTTTATGTTACAGAATTTATGGCTGCCATCAAACCAACAGCAACTAGCAAAAGGAAGTTTTTCAGATTTAAAAAATTTGCTTCAAGAATGTTGACAAATAAGATCTCATTAACAAGCAAGTTCAGGCTCAAACTACCAAACTGATCTCTCATTTGAGTGGTTTAGAGTAATTATATCAGACATTTTAATGCGAAGATCTCACAAATACCTTTGAAGACAAGGCATGGCTGCCCAGCACTTCCTGAATTAGACTATTAGATCATGATTGAAGAAAGCTCTGTAAGAACTGCTTAATTACTAACCCAAATGCATATGTGTTATTCTGATCTTCAAAGTCAGACTCCAGAAGCAGCGGCACCCAGTGCAGGAAACCCTTTTGGAGTTTGGTCCAGCCCAGTAAGAGAAGCATTCCTTGCAGAGCTTGGTCAGAAGGACGCCTGGTCAGTTTTGAATTCTGCAGAAGCTTTGTTACACTTTAGAGGCATACCTATGTATTCTCAGACTCCAGCTGTGGTGTAGTATAAGATGAAAACTGCTTCAACGTCTTGGAAAGTTAAAAAGCTTTGTTACAGACCAGAGCAATTCATGTTTAAAAGGAATGATGCCATATATCAAGCTATTCCTATTCTGTAAAGTGAAATACATCCTAGTGTTGAGTCTTATAGCCCATGGATTCAAAATGAAGTTAAAGGGGTTTAATTCAGGACAGCATTAGCTCAATTGTGGCTACTCAGTTTGTATGACTAAAATCAGTATTAGATGGGTAACCATACATATTTGTTCTTTTCACGTAAATGTGTGTGGGGGGTTATATCCATCAGTTTCGCTCATGTAACATAGGCATCTGTCAGTTAAAGAAACAAGTCTAAGTGTACCTGTGCTACCTAGTTCACTCTATCTCCCTTAGTGACGTTCAGAGTAATCCCCAAGAGGTAGTTCCTCTTATAGGCTGGGATGATTGTCAGCCACGGCAAAACCACATACATAGAAATAATTTTGCCCATAGGAGGGAGTCTTCACCCAGTGTACGCTGCACAGCCATACACAGCTAAAGGCTTACACAACTCAGTCTACTTTATCCTCAGAGCAATCAGAGGAAGAAAGTAAGAGAGAAAGACAGAAAGAAACAGGAGACAACATTGCAGTAAAGAACAGAATTATTCATTTTCTCAAACTAGACTGAACAGACACAAGTCCTGCCTGAGTGACTCTCTTAATCTCCCCAGTTGCTCCATTTTCCCGTTAATCTTTTGTAATTGCAATACTCTCAGACAGCCCTTCTCGCCTCTAGTAAACTGCACCTTGCAGCTCACATGAAGGAGAGAAAGAAAAACAAAGGCAGAAGGCCCCACTTTGCCCATTGAAAGGTCACACAATTTTCTGGACCTGAAATGTATGTTCATATTACATTCTTTTGAAGTGCCAGGAGGCTAATTATATAATTAATAGAAGGCTTGACACTAAATGAGTTAATTTTGTTCTCCTCACAGTGGGTAATGTCTACATTTGAATTTTCCCCTCAAATCGTTAATTAATTCTTCTAATACAAACCATAATTCTCCCAAGAGAGGGAAATGGAAGAGCAGTGTGTTTGGAGCCCAGGAGCGCTGCTGCCTAACAAACTTCTGGAGTCAGTGCGGAATGGAGGAACACCTATCTCCTCTGTAACTAAAGCAATAGGAAGAACCGTGACCAGCTTGCTGCAGAAGGTTTACATTGATAGTTTCTGGAAAAAGCTGGGGGTAATCTGTTCAAAGGATGCATTCTGGCATTTAATTAAAAAAAAAAAAAAGAATGAATGGCAAGTTTCATCCAGTTCTGTTCACTGAGGATTACCCAAGGTTCAAGGATTTGAAAAAATACATTTGTAATCTTGATTCAGACTTTGTCTCATGCACAGGCTGCAGTTTCATGAGTAACTTCACCATATTTACTGTTACTGAGAGCAGCAGTCCTGCCCTCCCTGTTGTTCGTGATGGTGTTCACCAGTGCCCTTGTTTGTGCTGGCATCAGTGCTTGGGCAGCTGTGCGGCTGGACTGAAAATTAATCTGACCACAGAAAAAAATGGAGTTTTTTTCAGCTGAAGCAGCTCCCTGAACCGACAAGTGCTGTGCTGACAGAGAGCGGCACCAATGAATGGCTGAAGGATAAAGCAGAGGGAGGGACAACCTCTTTCAGTGACTCCAGGGATTTAAATAGGCTTAAAGCCATCATGAAAAAACTTCCTCAGCCTTATCCCCACTGGCCAGAGGATCCTTTTATATCTCTGGTGAGGAAGAGCATCTTTGCTCAGACAGAAGGCTAACAAGTTACTTCCCACAGATGCTATCAGTGCATACATAGGAAATAAAAAGTTATTCAAGACTATTTGGCCTCGAATAAAACAGAGGTAAGCAACATTGCATTTACCATGGGACAGGCTCTGGCCATGGCTGGTCACCACCACAGCATTGCATGTGCTTGGCTTATGTCCCCCTTGGTAATATGCCTTTTTACTTAGCAGAAAATACATGATGACTTATATGATATTATAAGTCCCTAAATAATGTTAGGAAAAGATTTATTTGGCTCAAAATAATGCAGTAAAAGTGATCATTACACCGATGTAATTAGAAAAATAAATGGTCTTGGTCCATACAAAATAATTGGTCCAGGGAAATATGGAAACATTCTAAAAGTAACAATCTAAATATTCCTACGAAGGATCCTCAGTATTACAATAACAGCACTCCTAACACTTTTCCATTCTATCTGTGTTTGACAGAGTACTGATTTTAATACAAATACTATGAACATCAGGACAATCCCATATTTTATTTTGAACGTACTTACTTTTCCTAAAATTCAATGTTGATAATAAATGTTTGGTCTTAGATAAAACTTTCATTTTTCAGACTCTGGTGAGAACTTAAAAATTGTCTCTAGTGATATTAGCTGCATATTCTTTGCAGATTTATAAAATATTTTCCAACAGAACTGTTGTAGAAAGTGGAATATAATTTCATTGGAAGTCAAAACATAATTCAGTAAAATAATAAACTTTAACTTTTAATGAAGTCGATACATTGATACTTCAGTATGAGTTGATTACATTTGTGTTGATTACCTTTACTCTTTTATACTCTTTTATATGTTGATTACATTTACTCTTTTATATTTATACTCTTTTACATTTACTCTTTTATATTTATACTCTTTTACATTTACTCTTTTATAAGCAGCTTAAAAATAACAGGATAAGAACACTGTCTTCATGTGATTTAAAACCACCAATAACTGAAATGAATCTTCTCAGGAGTCATGCTTAAATCAATTAAACAGATCCAGATCTTAGGAAAGTTCTCTAATTATACTTCAATTATTACCCAAGCTTTAAAAAAATACAGAAAGAGAAAGAAAAATCTTAAATGTTGTCAGGCATCTCATCTTCCTTGTTATTACTTCGAATATGCAATGTTAAAAGACATCACATGTTAAAAGACACCAATAATGAGTTCTTCACTTATGTCGAGTCAATCATTTTCGTATGATGAAAGCAGTTCACTGAGCAGTAACACTTACTTAAATAGAAATATTCACAATCTTTTTCTCCAGCTAATTAAAAGCACTCGGTCTGATTAAACATGGATCTGAACAATGTTTTCCATCCCTTTCCTCCCTATTTCATTATAAATTAGAGTGAGCTGAGGCTCTTTTTCTAAGTACTGTCCCTACACTAATTTTATTTTTATTATTGTAAGAGTTCTTAAAAATATTAGCTCAAGTGAAACATGAAGGCATGAAGTCTTTGCACGAAGGCCTAACAGATATTTCCCAGCTTATTGTTCCTAATACTTTGATGAATGACCACTTCCACAAAACGAAATAGATGAATAACATTTGGTGCTGCCGCTGAATGATTGCATGGGCCATTCAGTAACTGGAAAGAAATTAGCTGACCCTTCCCATAACAAGTGTGCTCTTCTCAGACCTCACACAGCAACTTGTCCTACGGCTCAGGGACTTGGGGCAAGTTACAGAAACTGGTATGGACAGACAGCAAAACCCCCTCCCTGCTCCGAACATCACACTTTCCTAGCAGCTCTTGAGACCTCTAAATCGATGGTCTTCCAGTGGGGATAGCTCTGTGACAGCCATCTCAGCTGCTGGCAGCTACAGATGGATGTTAGTTTTCACCTAGTGCTTGTGACTTTCCCCCCTACGTGGGGTCAGAGGGCATCAGCAGGGGGGAAGTTGCCCTCCCCACCCCAGACCTGGGCTGGTGGCCAGGCAGCCAGCTCAGCTTCGCCTCCTCCTCTCTCTGCATCTCTAAGTGCTTGCTCAGCAGCAGCCAGAAGCTTTTAGGAGCCTTTGAATGGCTCGTCAGGAGCTGTTTCTACAAAGTTGCTGGTCACCTGGCAGACCACAAGCAACTTTCCTGGAATTAAGGGTAACTGGAAGACTAGACTATGCTCTAGAACATAGAAAACTACAGGATATTAAAAAAGATCTGCCTCTCCCCTGCCACAGCCTCTATCCCCCCCACCCTCCCCGCAGCCTCTCTGCACCATGAGTATCGGAACAGGGCTGAGGTGAACGCAGCACAATTAACACACTACCTCCACTTCTCCCATTTTTATTATACGAATTCACCTTGTTCATTTTCTTAGCTGTAGAAAAACCCAAAAAAGCTATGCCACAGAGCCCAGTATTACTATTTAAACTATCAATAAACTGAGCTTTCGAAACATCTTTTTCAGCCAGTAGTGTTTGTAAACAAGTCTGAGAGTTGTAATTAATTCTCCTGATGTAAAAATAATAATGTTTTTTAAAATAGCTTTAATTTTTTGGAATGTCACCATTGTAGATACTTGAACAGGTTACTAAAAAAAAAAACAGAGTAAGACTTTGATGCACCTTTTATTACCTACGATACTATTGTTAAATTTATAGTACAATGAAAAACCTTCTGTTAAAAAAACAAAGAACGAGGCACTCAGTATATTTTCAAAGGGAGTCCTGGAGCATGTGAACAAAACACCACAACACCAGTTTAGCTTCCTGCAAAAATAGGTATTTGTTTAAAGATTGTGTCCTGCTAACAAAATCTTTTTTAATTTTGCCTGTGGAGCTCCCATTCACATATGCAGACTAGAAATGATTGAGACACATCTCCAAGAAATATAATTATTACCTTTCATAGAAGACAGAGAAGATAGCTGTAAGGTTACCTTCTAAAACGCCTCCAGCTACCTGAATTTCGAGAAAATACCTTTACAAGGGTAGAAGGTAACACAGTATCAGAGGCTGGGAGGGAAAGACAGGAGTTTAAAGTAAGATAGCAACTCCTGTTTTGAATTTGCAGCCTAAAAAGTTTGAGGTAATTGTACAAGTCACAGACCATGTTTAATCTTTGAAAGAATATTTGACAGATCAAACACAGAAGCTGTAAATTACCAGTAATGACAGTAATCTTTTCATTTAACTATCACTATATCAAACCACAAACTCACTGAACAGAATAATAACTCAAAGATAGGAATCTAAGGAGGTTCAGACTGTATATTTATTTGGTTCTCAAGTACACTGTTAAGCTGGAAGAGACAAAAATGTTTGGTTTTCTCAGCAATAATAGGGATATAAAAAGAGGCTTATGCAAGAACTAAAACTCTGAGTGCCAACCCCCCTACATTTCCCAGACACTGCAGGTACAGGGCCAGGTGTAAAAGAACATTTTCATCTGGAACACCCATATGAAGCGAAAGGCTGAGGATTATTTCTGTGCAGCTATCAAAACAAGGGATAAAAGCCCAAAGGCTGATCTTGTTCGTGCTCCAGTGCGCTCTGCCTCCCTGAGCGCAACCTTGAAGGAAGAATGGGACCATGTGAAATACTGAGATGAGTAGCTCTGGGACACCTGGTTATGTCTTCTGTACCACAGGGGGCATCCCTTGGTCTGTACTGGTAAGCAAAACTTGGGTTGTGAGCTCAGTGTTTTTGAGAAAGTTTGGGGTCACCATTTGTAAGCCTGGAGTCTGACCCGGTTCATATCTGAGAAATCTTCCTGGGCAATGGATCTACTGACCTATGAATTATTTTGGTACAAAAACATTTCTACTTGGAAAAGGTTAGTGACCACATAACTATAGGGCTTTATTGGTACCTGTAGCAGTGTAGGTATTTCCTTGTCTAAAGCAAAAAAAAAACCCCAAAAAACCCCCAAAAACAAAACAACCCACAAACATAGGGAACTTCTGTATAAGTAAACTGCATGATGGCAACTGTTTACAACACATGTATGGATTTAAGTAAAGTGATAACGTTTTATAAAAAAAAAATCGATGATAACCAACCATAATTAATACTGTACCAAAAGTAATAAAAACAAATAATAAAAATAAAAGGCAGTAAAACCATGTGCTATTTCAACTACAACTGCTTCCGTTTTTCCTGATGGTGAAGCATTTCATAAAAATCTTGCAGTTTCAGTGCTCAATGTTGAAGTCTACAAGGGAGAATCAAGACCATACTGCAATTCGATTTTACTCTTCCCTCTTTTTACTCTCTCACGGTCTCTCTGTGAAAGCACTGTTGTCTAGAACTGTGTCACATTAACCAGAGCCCACGATTTGCAATCCATACATCATATCCTTTTTAAAGCATGATTTCTGTAACTTCGTTTAGATCTTTAACACAGCACTATACATCCTTAAAGTCTCCCTTACTAGCTAACCAAACACAATATCTGTTTTAATAGATGGGCTAAGACCTCTCTCGCCTGTTTTTCTTCTTATGCTATACACATTGCAGTGTACAGCTTATTACGGAGTGACTGGGGGTGCTTTCTGCATTTTATTGCAGTAAATGTGCGACGGGATTTGGGTCCAGCAATATTATTATATTCTTTGAAAGAATATTTGACAGATCAAACACAGAAGCTGTAAATTTCCAGTAATGACAGTAATCTTTTCATTTAACTATCACTATATCAAACTTCGTTACTTCTCATCATTACTTCTCATCCTAAACTCCTGACATCCAGACCAAGCTGCTCAGGATCGGGTTAGGTGCCTGAGGTCCCTGCCCGTGGGAGAATCAGATGCCTTGGAAAGGAATTCAGAGCAGACAATAAGGCTGAGCTGGGAGCTGTTCAAACTAGCCAAGAGAAACAGTGAGGGAAAGGTGTGCCTCAAATTCTTCTCCCTTTGCAGCTTAGGCTTTTTTTTTTTTTTTAGTTTTTTTAATGGCCTGTAAGGCAGTGCCTATGTCAGACAGGGTTTCAAAGAGCCAAACCCACCCTAACTTGTTCACGTGCCCTGCTTCCTCCTTTCACAACCAAAACACAATAGGTGCTCACTCTTTAAATAGCGCTAGAGGATGTGGCATTATTCCGTGTTTAATTCCTTCTCTAGCCTGCCATGGTGCAAACCTGTCTTTCTTCTGCCCAGCAGAATGTTCTAACCCCATTACGCTGGGGAAAAACCAGGGGGGAAAGGAGGAAGTGGTCAGTGGACCCTCTCTGCCCAATTTTTGCCAGTGCAGTAATGAAGGCAATTTACTTACTTAAAGCAAAAGGTAGGTTTTTTTTGGACAAAAAGTCTCAAGTCTATTGCTTATTAGATCATATTATCCATGACTCACACTCTTACTCCCTCAAGAGTGTGAGTATGTATGTGACAGCCTTTTGGGGTTCTTCACACTTCTGTTTAAATTCCATGGACACACTGCTTAGCAGTGACATTCAATTAGGACATTCCATTAGTTCTCCACTTACAAATAACTGCATATAATTGCATATCTTTGTAAGTATTAAACATAGAATATATTCACTGTTAAAATTTAAAATCTTTAGTTATATGCTTGGAGGCAGTGAATGGCATTGTTCACATCAAAATAAAATCAAAGGATTACACCACAGAATGCTTATGTTTAGAAATGGATCATTTGCAATTTCAGAATATAGATAATTTACAAAGTTTAAAAGAAAATGCATGATTGCATTGTTCTAATCATCGAGGGACTGAACAAAAGGGTGTATGAATGAATATGAATAATACAAATTGTGATTGAATCATTACTTACCATTTTTGCATAAATTTCCACTTCCACTTCACCAATATAACATTTTTATAAAAGATAAAATTATAATTCTTCTTAAAGCCATGAAGAAATACCACAGAGCTTGATCTGTGACAATTATTACTAAGAAGAAGACAGACAAGCTCTCTATCCGTAACAGTTACAGTTAACAACGCTCCTGGATCTTATTTCCCAGCCATCGTTCACCATGCAGAATGCCTTCACCTCAGTTTTGATGAAGCTGGAATTGGGACAAAGTTTTCCGTCTGCGGTCTCTTAAGGTAGTCCTCGTTATGCCTTCAAGATAGTCAGAATCTGAGGACCGGCTCTGCCACACAAACTGGGTGCCAGCAGGATTTGTTTGCTCTGTCAAGAAGCCACAGCAGGTGCAGAAAGAGAAGCTGGCTTGCTTGTGGCCTGTGTAACAGGGATATACTGCGTTACATGGAAAACTGAAGAGCATCTAGTGGGAGGACAGAAATGATGGTGTTAGGTGTGTGAGACATAAGCAGGCTGGGCATTACTGCCTATTGACAGAGGGGATGGGGAAGAGTGATCAATTCTGTGTTAATTACGGAGCCAGCAGATCATTCAGCAGCTAATGCTTCATCTGGACAGTGACTTGGCACAGTGACAGCAAAGGCAATTACCATATAAACACTATACTATACATTTCCACACCTTTCAAATGTAAGCCTTAACGTGGACCAGGAAAAAGATGAGATTAAAAGAAACCTGCACTTAAAGCATATGACAATCAATCACCCAGGAAAAAAATGTTTGATGATACGTATTGTGTTACTTAAGTGCTCTTTGAAGGCAAATGAGATGAAAAGTATGTTTAAATATGTCAAACATGTTCAAGGAATATTTTCAACAACTACTGTACACTGAGATGTCTTAAGGGATGGGCTCCTGGGACCATTGACTTGGGCCCTTGTTTCGAAGTGGGATACACTGAGGGGCTGGCCTCCAGGTTGCAGAAACCCCTCCGAACCTGTGCCTATGGGGACCAGGGACTGTAGCACAGCCATTTTGCTTCTTTTTCAAGAGAAAATGTTGTTTTTACCAAAAGTTATTTAACACACTGAAAGAACCCACAGAATGCAGCAGGCAGCAACATAATGCTGTGTTTGATAATGATTTCTCTCCATGTTTCTGCAGTTACCTCTCTAAGGTTCATCTTTTGTGAGGTTTTCTTTAGGAGCGTCTGAATTGGTAAAAGAGCTTTTAATTTTTCTGTTCTCTGATGTTTATAATTTTCATCATGTATCAAAGGGACTACTGATGCATATAAATCATTAAGCAAAATTTAATGAAGGACAATGCAGATGTTTAACTGTAAATACCTGCTATAAATCTTTCAAGGAACCCTGGGAAGTAGGGGGCACAGAGGTATATCAGGGTCTTGTGGATGCATCTTCATTTGGATAAAACTAAGTGAAGCATAAAGAAAAAATCTGTGAGACTAAACCACTGTGTTATTATTACAAGGAGGAGATTTTTCTATCACATAATAAATGAGTGACAAGCGTAAGCCAGGTTTCCTTCTTTTCTCCAATGAAAACAAAAAGTTGCATGGCTACTGAATCACCTTCCAAAAGAAATTTTATATAAAGGCTCCAAATTTCTTTATATCACACAAGAGGTTAAAGCAGCTTAGGTGAACATTCAGACTTTTGGCACTCCCTGTAAAAATTAACTGTGGTGAGATGAAAACAGAGACCTGCTTCACAATAATGCCTGAAGATGCTGCAACAGACAATTCCAACCTAACAAAAGAGAAAAAAAATGAGCGTCTCAGAAACTTGCAGAAGTCAAGGAAGAAGCTGCTTACGGAGAGATATTCTACAGTCCTGTTTTACAACCCACACGGACACTAGAAGGAAGGCCTGGTGATTGAAATTAACTGCATAAACACACTGATAATCAGTCAAGTTTACAGATAAATAAGTATGGCTTTCCTAGGGAATTCAGTTGTTTCGGAAGATCAGATTATGGCACATGGCTGTAGGATGTTCTCCTTTACAGCTCTGTGCTACCAAATGTGCAGTTAAAATATAACCTACTTATTCTACACCCTTAATTTAGGTGGACCTACCCTACGAGTTGAATGGATTTCCCTTGAACATCCAGAAGTAGTGACACAGGATCTTATTATCCAGAGCGCTGCCCCCGTGTATCAGGGCTCTATGCTATTATTCAAAATGAAAAAAGCACTTCCTAAGCTTCCTCATGTTTAGCAGTTCTACACG
>NW_010404275.1:23351-25266 GCF_000710305.1 Buceros rhinoceros silvestris | reverse complement strand
ACACGACGTTTGCCTCCTGAGCAATGCTCCCCCGCTGTCTTACCATGCTTGTGTGGTTTTACGCAGGCTTGCTCATTTTCACTGCAACCTTCTTGTAGAGCGTCTCTTGTAGGCTAGTGTGACCGGCTGCTATGCAAACAGAGGACACCCTTTGTGACACTGCTTCCCACTACTTTCTGTGTATACTTCTGAAATTACAACTAAGCCATGCAGTTTTGTATGTAGAAGCCACATCAAGAGCTTTTTCCCACTGTAAGGATTCACTCCTTCCTGGAAGCTGTAAAAGCTTTACCTTCTAAAAAACACACTTTTCAAAACAATTATTTAAGATGGACATTTTAGATATTGTTGTGGTCATTACCATCCCTTTGCATGGAGGTGCTGGCAACCAGCTTCATCCCGTAAGTGTATCAGGACCAACCCCACTGGCACATGCAGGCACAAATATTTAATCACACAAAGACACCTACAATATGAGGATTCCATGAAGATCTCGCCCTCTCCAGGGTGCCAGGTATGGCCATTACCCGCAGAGGACCTGGGACGGGGAAGGGGTGTATGCACCATGACCCTTCCTCCTCCAGAGTACCAGCCAGGTCGACCTGGTCCACGGCACCGTGGGGAGGCACCATACTGTGGGAGTGTGTTAGTGTGGACTGTGCATTTGCCCTTGCCATGGGCTCTTCTACATTCCTAGGATTTTTTTATGGTTTTCTCCATGATGTTCAGCTCAGGACTAACCAGGGACTGCAATAAAACTTTTGGTATGCATTTGTGGACTTTATTTCTTAGTTTAGGCATTCTTTCTTTTGTAAAGGTAGTGCAAAAGCCATGCCATATGTATCTAATACAATCTTGGAATAACCTTTACTGATCTTAAAAACAACAGCATTGAACTTTCTCATCACTGTTTTCTTTTATGGACACTGTGCCATACCAAAATGCGATTTTTGCTTTAATATAAATTTTTTCCTATAACTTTTCTACTGTAATGCTCAATAAATACTTAAGTGCCAGCATGAAGTGGATTATTGTTAACATGCTGCAGGAAAATTGCACAGTGCAATAAAAATAAGGAGAACGCCCACTGTTAATACTCTGTAGTTAAGTGTATTAGCTGTTTGCAAAAGCATTAACTCCCACACAAATATCAATGCTATTTTGTCCAATATATTATTATCAGACAGTGAAAATCAGTTGGGGCCTATCTAAAGCCTTCATGCCCATATGTATTAAAACAAAATTGTTTCATAAAATGAGAAAATTGTGTGGGGACACCACTTAAGATTCTACTAGGTGTAAACAAATAATAATAATAATAAAATTATGAAATTACATACTAGTCGTACAAAAGACTCCTGTTCCCCACATGATATTCAAAGTCATTGAAAAAAATTTTTTTTTCTTCACCTCTCATTTTTTATTGTATTTTCTGCCTCATTAGCTGGTGGGACTTCATAAATGTTGATCTCTCATACTTTTCCCTTCACTGGAGTGGGAAAACTAATATTGGATAAAAATTATACATAAGAAGAAGCAATTGTTAATTATCCTAATGTGGCAGTGGAAGCTCTTCATGAATTTACTGATTATCCTTTTGTTTCTACTTCCTCTTCATCTGTCTCAGCAGTGACATCATGAAAATAATAATAATAATAATAATTTGCTCTGAGATTCTCAAAGTGGTTTGCAAATATTAATTAATTGCAAACCTAATTAAGCCTCTGAGACAGATTTTATGCTCCTATTGTGCTCTGGAGACTTATGTGCATCTCTCTTTAAAGCATATTTCTCCTCCTTATGGGACTATTCAAAACCCTCTGAAATTAAGGGGGGAGAAAAAAAAAAGATTAAGGGTCAGGAAAGAGGAAGGGAGGAAAGGGGGAGTGGGGAAGGGAGAGAACAATAGGGAAAG
>NW_010404275.1:1205-23065 GCF_000710305.1 Buceros rhinoceros silvestris | reverse complement strand
AAAGAGAGAGAACAAACCCCTCTTATTTTACTAGGCACTGTACTGGGCTCTACCCGCCTGATACAGGAAAAATGCTCTGTTTTCACAGGATTTTCCATTAACAGTAGTGTTAAAGATTACTGTGTTTCATCCTGAGGCACTGTTATGTGACAGGAAGTAAAAACTCATCATGAAAACTGTCAAACTGTGTCTTAATTTTACACGTTCTCAGATGACGACCATCATCTGGCACCCCACAAGCTCTGCTGCACATGTGGCTGTGGCTTTGAGTTCGGGCTGAGCTGCTGGCCTGCACTGTCATGCAGTTGGGCATGTTGTCACATGGCAGGCTTTAAACCTGCCACAACCTCTTTCTGGTGTCACAGGCTCAAACAACAACAACAGAAAAACTCTTGAAAATGCATCTTCTATTGAAGCTACTGAGGATTTTCTTTCTTTTTGGGAGGAATATTTTGGTAGGATGTGTGTCCTTTGCTATAAATAATACAAGAAATTTCTTTTCCATCTCTTTTTGTTATGGTGGTCTTCTTTTTCAGAAAATTTCACATCATTCTGAGGGATCAAAATAGAGAAAATACTGCTGGTTCTCTTTTGCTTCACTATAACGTCATAGTTAATCATTCAAGTGATCCTGCCCCGCGAGCACTTTTCGTCTGACTTCAAAAATCAGGAAAGAATTATTTCACTCCTAAAAAAGCAGCCATTCAATTCTCATCCTAAGAGCCACTGGAAGAAAGGGCCAACTAGAACCAACAAAACAATAAGCTTCAAATCCCTGGTCATCACCAAAATATCTGCCTGTCCTAACGGAAATACACATTCTTCCATAACTTAGGTCTTTTACCAAAGGGCAAAAAACCTATGCAGTCCTCCAGATGTCTTAGCAAGATGAAATATTGCTCCTGTGAACAACACACAGGCATGCAGGTAACACACAAGAGCCAGAGCTCAAGCAGTGTTTAGGACACTGCAGGAGTGCAGAAAACTCAAGTAAAGCTGGGACGACAAGTTTAAGACATTGTCTTTAACATTGGAATAATTAGAAGTGTTTGAAATCACCCATCCTGACAGAATGCAAAAACATAAATACTTTTTTAAAACTTTGATCTTAGTTTTACAATTCTGGGTTTTTTCCTTTCTTCACCTAATAGCCTTGAAGTGGTCTGAATAGCAGTCACAAGGATTTGCAAATAATCTATTTGATTAATTCTACCAAAGGCACACTCTATAATGAGTATATTACTTCTAAAATGAAAGCAGCTTCTCTGATATATTGGTCAAACTTAGTAATGTGGTTTACTCATTTTGTTTCTGAGAAGAGTAGTTTGAACAGATGACAATGGTTCTGTTCCTCCTAGTATTTCTACATTTTGGAAAACAAAACTGCAGATAATGTTTTAGAGGTGAAATTCGTATGTCATGAAACAGCTGAATGCATGGAATAATTAATACAATGGTAAAAAGATAAAACAAAAGAACTCGTAACCTTTTCGCCTTATCATTCCACAAATCTTTAAACCCATTTTTTAACTAAAAAACACTCTGCAGGTTTATAAATCAGAACATAATTTTTAAAGAAATTGAAAGCCTGAGATTTGAAGCTGTATGAGAGTCTTGCAGAACAGGAGTTGTAACATGCTGGCAATGATCGCTGGCACAGCAGATGGCAGGAGTAACTCTGTCTCCTACCTTTATTCACCATATGCCATTTGACTGATTAAACTGTATTTATGTAGCAAAAAATAATATAACACACACATAACTATTGCTTTTCAATGCACATCATCCCACTAATTTTTTGGTGTTCTGGTATCCATCAGCAAAACTCATGGATTTTTGTCCGTTCTCCCTCCCAGCATGGACTCGCTTCACGTTTTTGTACCCCCTGTAAAATAATGCATACTCTAAACTGTTAAAGCTGTGATCTTCTTATCTGACTGAGTAAACACAGTTGATTCTTCAAGAGGAGGGAAGACCTGTAGAATGGATCGAGGCACTTCAGAAGGTCTTGGTGATTCAACAGGTGGCAACTTTCTTTCTTGGAAAGAATCCACAGTGCCGGACACTGTGAGAAGAATACCACCGCATCTTTCATTAGAGAATGAGTTTCTTCTGTTTTGGCTGATATGATTTCCACAGAGTCCAGCAGGTGAGTATCAGATCAGCTCTCCATGCACCTTACACATCCTTACACAGTAGCTTTTCTCTTTCTCCTCCAAATACCTGACACCTTCATTCCTCTTTCCCTTACCCGAATACCAGCCTTCATCCCTCCTATCTCCTCCAGCAGCGCTTCCACTCACCACCACAGATAATGCAGCACCATCTGCCTATGGTGCATGCCCATGGCATGGCAGCGCCCTGCACCTCCCACCCCAGCCACGCACAGCACCATGGCACCATGTCAGTAAGACAACAGCTGTCAGGAATGAAGAAGGAAGTGGACGTGTGTCACTGCTTTGTGTCAAAATTGTCAGTGATGCTCTCTAACTTGCCTTAATCAACACGCAGTCATTTACTTGGCCAAACTCTGCCAACCCCAGCAGGTAGTCCAGCACGTCCCTGTGGCTGCTGTTTTCGAATGTGGTCCAGGCATGTGGGCTAGGCACACTGTCCCATGGAGTTTTCCCCAGGTAGGTCTTGTATTTGTAAAAACGGCAACACATTATAAGAAAACTGTGAATGGCCTGTAGATCTGATGTGAAGTTTCATTTCATGACTATCTCATTTCCCTGAGTGAGGTGAGGATCATTCTCACCTTGCTGATGAAGGTGGGACATCCTCTGATGTCACTTATAGCCTGGAGTCAACTGGGTCAGACCGAAGTGACTTAGTAGTTAAGAGTGAATATAGGAAGATTAAGGAAAAACCAGAGACTGCCACGACTAATGTGGGGGGAAGGCAGCAGGCCATAAGAAGTGCAGTAGAAAGACATTAGATACCCACCCAGCCGATTCGATTTAAACCACGCAAACCCTCGCTCTCAAATAAGCGAGCTAAGACTTCTCTGCAAAACTGACAGAATCGGCAAACTGGGAACGACCAGTTCCCAGGATTGCACCAAGCGAGAGCTCCTCAGTTTGACTTCAGCAGGGGTTTACTGTATGCACCAGTTGACAGTTATGGCCCATTGTTAAAAACTGCTTCCAATAGTTTTAGGCCATTATTCTTTGCCTTGGTATCTTCCCAGACTGGGAGTAATTCTTTCCTTCATCTACAGTTACTCTGAAAGTATTTCTAGAGGACAATTAGGTCCCTTCCTTCCATCCTACTGAGTTTTCTCTACGTTGTAGGACTGTCTTATCTTTTGTTATATTACCCTATCCTTCAATCCACATTGTTATTTAAAAAAAAATGCAGTTTCAGATATAAAAGCAATAAGAACCATGTAATACTTCTGATGTTGCAGGATCTGATAACATGAGATACGCATTTAGAAAGTGTGGAAAATAAAGTCTAAAAAGAGAAAGTGAAATAAAATAGCTCTCTCTCCACATTCAAAAGATTCTGTGGATGGGTTCTGTGAAAATTTCTGTTACTTACTGCTAATAAAATACACAAAGGAAAAAATAACAAAGATTTTAATAACATTCAGCAATCAACTCAGTGAAGCTCCTGCTAGTTATTAAATCAGTTGTGGGCTTTTTATAAAATATTCTGAATTACTTAAACATACAATTGAAATGGCGAATCAGAATGTCTTGCCAAAATGTCTGCAAGGATATAGATAAATTGAACTACACACAGATCTTGTTTTTTCAATTCCAATATGCTATTAATTCTCCTTCCTCTAAAACTGTAAGTAGTAAAGCAGATTTTTATTTTAGCCTGCTCTGGATTAAATATGAAATTGAAAATTACAGTTTTAAAAGATGGCCTGAAGTATCCTCACTTAAGAAGTATTATCATTTTACAGGGTTTTTTAGGGATTTGGATTCAAATAAAACTTTGACACGATACACAAGACGAATATAAATTTGAAAAAGTTGTACTAATCTGGAACAGGTATTTAAAAACCGGATTAAAACTTCCCCGGTACCCAGAATCCAACAAAAATCAGCAAAGCTAATTAAGGCGTCCCTATAAAAAGTTCCTGATTTCTTTTTAACACTGCCAATTTTGAAGCTATTCATGAACTATTTTCAACACTCCCAAAGATGGTTTCATGTTGCCAAGATTTTTTCACCCGTCCGCTTTCAACAAGTGAAATTAGACTCCTTTCCATGCTGATGTCTACCAGTTTATTTGGTGACAGGTTATTATTAATATCTTCAAAAGAAGAAAACACTGTTTTACTTGCACACATCTGGTAATGATATTCCTGGGTCTAGACACATGAAACAGGAGTTAGGCAAGGTATGCTAGCGAACTTAGTTCTGTATTTCCAAAAGAATAATAGGGTAAAACTTGAGAAAAATGACGTAGTTCAGTACAGTTAAAAAAAATCAAAAATGTTAGTAAAATGTTTTCTTCAAGCCTTTGGGAATTGAAATACAAATCTTTGCCATCTATAGTGATTCAGTAAAATAAAACAATTTATATCTAATTAAGCATTAAACTGAAACAACAAACCCACCCTAGTTAGTTAAGTGAAGGAAAAAATAATGACAAACCTGTTTTGTTATAAAAACATATGGAAAACCCCCTCATCACCTTTTATTCATAGATCTAGCAAATATAACACCCTGCATTCAGACAGGCTTCCCTGTCCCCACGTTATGAGGCATGAGATTAGTTCAGTAAGATTAACTCTGGACAAATCACAGACAGATTCCCAATCCACTTAAACTATTAACTCCATGTATTACATGTGTGATGTGAAAAAATTTAACAAACAAAACTGAGCCCTCCTGAACATCAATATAGTATCAAGTGGGAGGACAATTTGTCTCAAAGTAGATCAGTTTTGTTCATAAGGTCTTTATCCCATATAATGACAAAAATATTAGAGTAAGGTGGCATTATTACGTATTGTTCTCCTTATTAAAAGTTATCAACCGTCTGGTTTTATACCTCTTGTAAAACTATAATGATCACACAACTCCCTAAGAACTTGCTCTTAGCTATCACAGTTTGGAATCTTCAATTATCTGTATGTAAAAACATTTAATTGATTTTGTTATATACATATACGGCTTTAGTACATGATACACTATAAGTCCATTTATATATTTGATTTATTTGTGAATTGAAGAATAATGTTACTAGATCCAATGCAATTATAATACAAATTGCTAATTTGATAACAAATAAATTTATGTAACACCCCAACTACACTGAAGCCAGGTAAATACGATGTATTTCTTCCCGTCTGAGCCACAGCTCCAGTAACGGCTCAAACTGTGCAGAAATTCATCAGATGTAAGCCTATTCCCACCAACTCCAAGTAGGTCACCTGCATCAAGATCATTTCTTAGGATTTGCCAAGGCAACAAGGATTTCATCATAATATTTAGAATTAAACTGATGATTATCTTTAGAAATCTTCCCAAATCCTTCCAGCTAGTTACATGAGACTGCCGTTACGCTGTCTTTGCTCCATGGAGGACTATGGTATTTTAGTTCTGGTTTTTTTCACAGAGTAGAAAAACCTGCAGTGCTTTGGTTCATTTACTTGATTCCTGTATTTTTAAATGAAACACTGCCTTGGGCTAAGGGACTTCTGCTAATGATAACACAAGGTTACAAAATTGGTCCAGATAGTAGAATCTAGAGTAAGAGTGTGTTAATCTAAATATCAGACCCCAGATTTCCACCATCACACATTTTTAAACGTATTTAAAACCAATTACTGTCTTTTTTTATCATCTCCACTTTTTTCCTGGAGAACAGACGATACCCAGTGTAATCAACCCAAACACGTAATTTACACAAATCCTCTGAGAACAATGATAACCCTGAGATTTCAAGTATAACAGAAACAGCATTATTTATCTGTCCTGAACTGAGTTATAACCACCAGGCAAGTACAGAGGCTATTCCTGAGAAGTCTGTAGCACACTGGAGATCAGCTGTGAAGGCAGAATGTGGAGTTCCATCTTGGGTTAGGTTACTGAGTAGATGTCTGCAGCCACTGAACGGGGCAAGGATACAGGTGTGGGAAGGGGGAGGAAGGGGAAGGCAACCCCAATGAAGAAAGCTATTATTCTGAAATCATCTTGCTAGGAACTTCTCAAACTTGTGGACCTTCTTTAACCAAACACAGCACAGTGAGGAAAGCCTACATCTGGCATCAGTGGGAACAGCCTATGTCCTTATTTGTGGAGATGCACAACATCCACATGGACATTACTCCAGTTTTTGGAAAATACACAATGCCTTAGGAAAGCATATATGTATTTTTAATCATCTTTCAATGCTTGTTAGTGGGGATCAAAGCCAGCAGCTCATGAGTGGCAATGTCCATTTGGAACATTGCGAGCATTTTATTACGAACAGTCTGGGGGCCTGTTTTTCAATTTGATTAAATTTTCTGGAGTTTGTTCAGCATGATGACATTGAAATCAGCATGATTTTAATAGGGTCCTGTAGCATTACATGTATCAATGTACAAAACTGGAAATAAGAGGATCTCAAAGTCGGCCCCTAAAAGTCTCATGTACTATGAGAGAGTATTGGGAGTGAGGTACAGAATTAATTGCCTACTATTTTCTCACTACAGAGCATTACATTAATGAATATGAATTATTTTATTCTGTTTGGATCATATGAAGCTCAAACATATCTGCATTCACGTATCTAGATTCAGTGATCATCAAACAAAACTGCTTGTGAAAGAACGAAGAAAGCAGCTTATTTGTCTGTGAAATAGAAATTTCAACAGTTTCTACACTCTTGCAGCTGAGAAGTGTGTAAACTTAAATTAACATTCCTAAGCCCATACCATCAATTTATAACAAACTGTGTATGTTCTATATAACTCTCATGTAAAATTTTTATATAAGCTTTTATGTATTGATCTACTGTTTCTCACGATTATATTAATATAGAATGATAATTCATTACAGGAAACAAGGTAATTAAATGTAATTAAAAGGTAATTGAAAATACTACCTTATTTACATGTCATTTTATTTTTTCTCTGCCTCTTTCTATTTGTTAAGCATTTTTTCTAGCTTATATCCCTTCTTTCTCCCCAAAATATTTTAAAACAGTCCAGGAATAAACAAACAAAAGAAAACTACACAGTCAAAAAGAAACACATTTTAGAATTTTTGACTCATCTTCAGCGAAGTTCTGGGGAATTTCAAGCACTCAACAAACACTCTGCAGCAAGAGGCCCATTGCTCCTCTTTGGCTGAAGTCTGCTCTTTGCCATCAACTGCTTGATCTATGTATCTTCCTTTTATCATTTCTTGTCTGAGTAATCAAGATTTTTGAGAACGAAACGATTTTTCAACAAAACAAAATTGTACTCAAGATTTAAGTTATACAGTGGCGCTTTCTTGACTGAATCAGCTTTAGTTTCTTTCTTCAAATCATTTACCATAAAAACTCCCACTTCCTGTTGCATGAAGATGTTTTTCATGCAGCATCATGGATATCAGACTAAACAAAATATTCTGCTGCCTGATAAATATCTATTCTTAAACGATGAAATTATTTATTTTTACTCCTATGGCATCCTGCACTTTTTCTCCTAAATACTCTAAGGTCACTTTAAAAAGCAGTAATTTCAACTTCTTGTGCTCCTTTACATTTGTGGCACAAGCTTAAACTCTTTTAGAGGCAGCTATTTGAATTTCCTTTGTGGTTATTTCAGTGGTATTAAAAAACCAAAAAAGCAGCTGACTATTATTGTAATTGTGCTTTTCTTAATTTCTTGTAATGTCAAGTTACCAAATTGGTTATGGTTAGTCTGAACTATCGACACTGTTAACTTCTGAAGACCGTACCAGAATTTGTTCCAAAATGTTTGTATTCTTTCTTTTCCTCATTCTTAGCTTATATAATTGAAGAGATGTCCTGGTTTCAGCTGGGATAGAGTTAACTTTCTTCAACTGAAGCTGCTGTAGTGCTGTGTTTAGGATTTAGGATGAGAATAACGTTGGTAACACACGGATGGTTTAGTTGTTGCTGAGCAGTGCTTACACTACGTCAAGGACTTCTCAGCTTCTCACACTGCCCCGACAGTGGGGAGACTGGGCGTGCACAAGAAGCTGGGAGGGGACGCAGCCAGGACAGCTGACCCAAAGGAAGCAAAAGGGACATTCTGAATCATATGACATCATGCTCATCATATAAACTACGGGAAGAGCTGGCCAAGGAGTTGCTGATCAAGAACACGCTGGGCATCAGTCGGGTGGTGGTGAGAAACTGTTTTTCACTTGCATCACTTGATTTTCTTGGGTTTTATTTCTCTCCCTTTTTGTTAATTTATTTTTCCTTAGAATTTTAAAAATTGTTATTTCCCCCCTCTCCCCCACTCAAGTATTAAACTGTTCTTATCTCAAACTACAAGTTTTTGCATGCTTCCAATTCTCTCCCCCATCCCACTATGGGGGAGTGACCAAGCGTCTGTGTGGTGCTTAGTTGCCAGCTGGAATTAAACCACGACAAAAGGTAACAACCATAATCAAATCGATCACGGTGTCTTCAATACATATGCATGTATGTATGTATAGAACTGGATTGTCAAGTGAACGGAAATACATTTTCATTTTCATATGTTTCCCAAGTAATTAAGAAATATTGGTGCTGATATTCAAGTACAGCATCTCTATCCACTGGGGGAACAGAACATCACCATTATTTCAGAAAAGACTGCAATATTCATAAAAGGTATCTCTTTATTGGGAATGCTAATCAGTTTTACATCCACTCATAAAGTGAGCACGAGGAGAATTACCTTAATTTCCTTCGCAATCATAAATCATAGAAATGTTTTGTAATTGGAAAAATTAAACATGCCATGTTTTCTTAACAAAACATTAGGTTTATATGAACTCCTATTTTTGCAAGTACATGGACTATTAACTCATGGTATCAAAGCCTGAACAATACAGGTATTGCAAAGTAAAGATCTATGTTTAGACAGGGGCTAACTCTTAATCTCACTTCTATATTGCTAAGAATATTTTAACAATTAAAGTAGCAGTTGCAAAGTAATGTCCAGTATTGACTTGACTATGACCAAATTTGGCACAGTCATTATAATACTGCACAACCTCATGTTCGCTTTAAAAATTCATAGAAAACCTGCACTAGCATAAGCTTGCTTTTCACTATAGCAGGGACTAAATGATCCAGCACTCAGCAAGCCTTTCTTAGTGCATCATTCAGCATCTAACTGTGCATGATCCTTGGGCTGTTTCTTGACTACATCTCTACAAGACACAGTCAAAGAACTCCAAACATAAATAACAAAGCTGAATATTTAACCCTTGCAATATTGGGCTAGACGTATTCTGAGTATTTCCCCAAATGGCAGCTACGCTCTTGAAAATTTTACATCAGCATAAATATCGAAATATGTCAAAATTACTGACAGCTATAATTGAAGCAAACTTCTGTTTGCTCTCAATTTGGTAATAATTTTGAAGATTGGATTTTATTAAATATCTGGGGAAATGGTCTTTATCTTTCTCTGTAATGGTGAGAAATATCAAACAGTGTAAATAGATACCTTTAAGAACTTCACAAATATTGCTGTATATCTGACTGCTACAACTGAAATACTTCTGGAGTGAGAAATCAAAGGAGTGACTGTCCAAAGAACTAAATACAGGCTTCTAGGTACATCTTTCTTATTGCATTTAGCACTTACAAGTAAATATATTTAATTAAACAGATCAGAAATTATCTGAAAAGAGGTCCAACATCAATTTATTCTCTTGTAAAATTTATTTTGGACATTCTCTACATATTTCCTGCTTGCTCCTGTAAACACATCATCTTTACTCTCCCGATACTCAGAAACTCCTTTACATAGTGATCCTCATGAGTAAGCTTAAACAGTTATACTAATGATTTTCCTGCAAAAAGGAGCTTTATTAAACGAAATTTCTTGAAAATAGCAGTTTTCAAGAAACTTAAACTTCATTTCGTGAGATTTAGATACTTTACATCCTACTGATCATGCCAATAGCTTCCTAAAGCTTTTAATAGTAGTTGCAACTGAAGCAGAACTGGCAGAGTTCAATATTCAGGCTATGAAATCAATAGGGCTCTTTGGTCTGGATTTTTAAAGACAGTCAGGCATTGATGGCCAAGATAATTTCAGTAACAAAGTTCTATTTTCAAAAATGACATGCACAGAAATGAAAAAGACGTAAAATATGACACAAGCCTAACCTCACTGAACGTTACAAACCTTCACTGTTAAAATACTGTACAAAAAGTTAACAAGGGTAAAAAAAAGCAGAAATAAATATTTTTGAAACATGACAGCTTATTTCAGAGAAGGGATTACAGTATCTTAACAAAACAGTTTAGACTGTATGGCTTAAGAAATTGTGTAGCCACAACAAGGAAGAAGACAAGTGCACAAAAGAAAACTCATGCACGCATAAACATTGAAGAAAATAATTGTGTTTAAGTTGCTTAGATTTAGTGCCTATGCTTCCCTGTCCCCTTGACAATTTTATTTTGCTTGCTTTTATCAAAACTTCTTAATAAATACTGCTGTTACGGAGGTCATAATTGGTATTTGGTTATGTATTTTACCTTTGTGTAGGCAAGCATACAAAACTACAGAGATGGGCAATACCCAGGAGCTTTGTTCCCCTCAACTTCCAAAATCCGTGCTACTGAGAAAGCTTTTTTTTCTCAAGCATCCTACAAAGCAGACTTGACTAACATCCTTACAATTCCAACTCTGAATATGACATATATCCTTTTGCTAACACCGACTTATGACAGGGCAGTCAAATAGGTTTAATACCTCGTCTGTCCAGTAACTAGGGCTAAACACACTGATCCCACCAAATCCATGAGAGCTGCTTATTATTTTTCATATAGTAACAGCAAGAGGTCCAAATCAAAGATCAAGGTCACGTTAGGCAATACAGTCACAGCATTTAATGAAAACACAGTCCCAGTCCAAAAAGATAATACAGTATTTTTCTAAGCAAAGGACTAGCGAATCGTACTAATCTGAATAAATCTTAATGTAAACTAATTCAAAGAAGCAAGTGTAAACATAGGCAAATAAAATTTCAAGGAAGAAGAAATTTCTTTCATTGGAGCAATGATTCATGATGCAGACGGAGAGAAGAGGCGTGCACTCCTTTCATCTACACACACACACTTACCACAGGGCAAGGTAAGTTACCAGGGATGCGCCCTACAGACACAGGGCAGATGGAGCAGAGCACTGAGGGAAGCCAGTGGAACCCACTGAAAATGGCTCATGGGTGACCAGGAGAGTTCAAAGCTCTCCTTCTGGACAGAGTTGCCATTCAGTTGCTCACGGCAGACCCCACGTCAGGCAAATAAACTGTTTCTTGATTACAGAAACCATATCAAATGTATTTTAAGCACTATTTTACACGTGCTGATGAAGGAAACACGTTAAGAGGTTTCAGGATTGCTCTGACAATCTCTTGATAAGTCTTACCCACTACACACAACATCCATAGAGGAAACACAATGATACATGTATCGAAGGGACTAGGTTTCTTTTCTGACCATACTGTATTCCTTATAAAAAATAGTTACTCTGGTGCCTCTAAGGTGCTCATTATGGCAATTTCTTCCTTTGGTAAAGAGGTGACAGATCGTGGAAAACAGATGAAACATCAGACTTTCACTTGCTACTTTAATTGGAACTATCACATCTGATATATTTATGATTTTCTATTCCCAATATATCACTGAAATTCAGGATCACAGGAACAGACCGTTTTCTTTCCCAAATTTAAAAAAAATTGATTCTGTGGTTAGACATAAACATGTGAGTCAAATTTTATGAGTTTTCGAGGCCATGAAAGTTTTCCTTAATCTGCTTAATGAAACATCTATTAACCAGCAAAAAAAGATAGCAGTTAAGACACAGCTGTGGTTGGAAAAACGAGTAAGTAAAACCAAGAATATTTCTTCTCAGCAGTTTTACTCCCTGAACAAGTTCACAATCTATTGAGTATTGCAGCAGAACTGCTACCATCTTACTGCTCTTTATTCATTGGTACTGCAGCACCAGCAAGGCGTGAGAGACAGGGAGCAGTAACCATTATCACCTCACATTTCAAGAAGCAGGTAGCAACCATCCCCCAGTATGTCTTTGAACTAGGAAACGTGAAGGTGAGGAGAGTGCTTTTAAGTGTTATTATCTTGTCTGCTGCATCCCACAGAAACAGTTAAGATGAAACAAAATTCTCCATAGGAAGGCTGTAGTAGATATAAGAATAGCCTTTTTGTTCATCAACTCACTATGCTATTTCCTAAATAAGTAAAAGTTGGCCATTCTGTATTTTCAGAATACTGGGTCTTTTACATTTGCAAGCACCTCTGCAAAACTGACATACTCATAGCTATCACATCTATTTTGGTGATGTTTTCACACACTATTAATAAACAGTTTTGTGGAAAGAGACTGCTCAGCTTTTTTAGTAGTACTTCTATTAAATTGACCATGAGTAATCCAGAGCAGACTAAACAATGTTAAACTGCTTTCCTTCACGTTCATTCATTTTCTAAAGGTGTCTTAAATTTCATCTGTAGTATTTTTCATCAGTATTTCTCCTCCCTGGACTCCCAATCTAATTTGCTGACAAGTCAGCGATCTGTTTTCAAATGCTAACTACAATACACATACACCCCCTCTTTCCTGCCTTTTCAAACTTTATTTTATTAGGCCATCTTCAGATGTCTTTCTCTCTCTTTTGGCTGTCACTGAGTCAGACTGGTAGCGTGAATCTGGCAAAAGTTCAGGCTGCACAGGTTAGCTTTTAAAGCTGAAGTTCTATAAATAAGATAGGAACATTCAATTTAAAGAGAAATTACAACATAAAAAATGGTGGATAAATGACATGTTTAGTTTTTTCATGAGAATTAACTTACAGATCTCAATTTTTCAGAGACCAAGGAAGAGTAATGCTTTGCAAGCTTAAAAAAGTAGATGAAGAGAGATGAAGGGAAATGTGATTTGTCTGATAGTCTTCTTGCGCCTTTTTTCATGCATCTTTCAAAGCAAAGCTCTGGCCTCTCAGTATGGCTGCTTATATGCTTTCTAAATATGAAGCAGTATTAGATATCCAGAATAAGCGTCCTTAAAAATTTTAAACACTACTGTGACAGTGAAAGGCTCACCAAGTTTACGAATCTGAATTATTTTCACTCAGTTTTTTACTGTGTGATAATATCTGCAGATTGCTTTGAAAATACACTGTGACGGATGCTACGCACACAGGCAGGATGAATTGCTGCCTCTTCCAACGAGTTTATGGTTGCATTTTGAAATTAATGGATGGTCTTTCTGGTCCTTAAAGTAAGGACCTTAAAGAAAAAAGTAGCAGCTCAAATGAAATAGGCATTAAAATTCCAACAGCCATGAATATGAGAACATTTATCCGTAACATTTACTGTCATTACTATATTATTTAAATATTTTGGTTATTACTTGATTAAACTTGTAATGCTTTACCTTTTTTCCTCAGGGTTAACAACTACATACATTTTCTTCCAACAGTCTGGGCACAAAGCTAGTTCAGCTAGTCCATATGAACATTACATATAAGCATGTGATTTTCTTTCCTTCACTTTTATTTCCCTCTGTCCAGTGTGGCAGATAATCTTAAATAAAATTGGATAGAAAGCAGGGAATGAATAATAATACTTTTGTTGAGCAGAGTAAGACTTCCTTAAAAAAAATAAAAAGGCAAACCAAACCTCCCCCCACTCTTTTATTCCTGTTGCTGTATAGTGCAATTCAGGTCATCCTGGGATTTCTCCCTCTGCAAAGCCACAGCAATAAGGAGATGACAGGAATAAGGGAAATGCCAGTAAAGCAGCCATCCAGCTTTTTGGTTTTTAGCTGACCTGCCTACCCTGCCAGGATGGATCTTTCTCTTTGCTTTTCTGTAGCAGCAGCAGCAATCAAAAACAAGTATACAAGGCATATGACTGTATATGAAAATGGCATTTTATGTATATAGTCACAAAAAAAGGTTAAATACCTGTGAAAACATCAGCTGAACACAGTGTATTTAAAGATGCTAAAATATCTGTTGTTTACGTCATCCTATAATCCAGTGCCTGATCTATGAAACAGTCTACTAGTAAGATCTCAAGGCCATAGTTATCTATTAATTAACCCATTTTAATAGTTAGATTTGTGAGATAAGGAAAAAATCCTCATTGCTTGCTTCTGTCAGGTGATACAAGAAGCTTAAAGTTTTTTAAAAATAAAATATGAAAGTGCACAGTGCTTGTTAAAAGTAAACACAATGAAAGTATTATCTAGGACAATTTTTCTTCTAATGAACAAAAATGTAAAATTAACTACAAGAGAGCTCACCGTATTGACTGAACACAAACAACTGGAGGCTGCGGCTACTGCGTAGAGTAAACACATTGTAGAACAGTCAGTTTAAATAACCCACCAGTTTATCAGTTCTTCTAGAGTAATCTTACATACTTAACAAGTATTAAGAAAAAAAAAAAGTGGTATGCCAGCCCTTCTAGTAAAAGGTAACGTGGGAGACCCAGTGAGGAATGATGGTAAGAACTCAAAGTCTGTTAGTATGGGTAATAAGTCTAAAGCAATTACTACCTGCTACGGAAACACTCTATTGATTTGGCCACTTAAGTTTCATAAATGGTGTCATACAGCAGTAACCATAAGAAGGAGGAAGCTCATAATCCACTGAATCTTCATTTATTGCAAGAATGACAAAGTCAATATTCAAAACAAATACCAGTATTTGTGATAATGCAGGCTGCTTTCAAATGACACTCTCTTCCACTCAGCATGGCAAAATGTCACAAGCATTAATATTTAATTATAAACTGCTTCTTCCATCAGAGAAATTGCAATATACACCACACAATTGTCTGCAATCCAGAACACAGAAATAATACCTGTTCTGTTTAACAATAAAGACCATTTTAGATTTTTTTTTGGTATCATCTGATGGTGACAACAACATCCACATGCCATTAGTATTTTCACATCTTCAGTTTACTTTTCCTCACATACAATTCACATGCCCAAAGCACTGCACCACAGAACCGGTAAGGAGAATGCTCTGCATATAGTAAAAATCTGTTCAAAACTTAAACAATCTACTGAAATAATATGCCCTATTATTGGTTTAAGCAATTAATACCTTCAAGAACCATTTAAAAACGTATATACTCAAATCACTGTTAGATACAGTTGCAAGCTTTAAGAACATTTGCAAACTCTGTAGACAACTTCGGGGAGAGCAGTTTAAAAAAACAGAATAAATAATGAATTGATAACTTCATTTATGAGAAAAGGAGATTTACTCCCCCAAAAGGCACTATACAGTTTCCAGATCATCAGTAGACAAGTTTGGGATGGAAATGATGGGAAAGTGCACAGCAACAGAATATTTGAATAAATTAGCTAAAGGTAGAAGAGTCCTACATCTGTGTAATCTGGACCAGCTATTAAATTTAACCACATCTCAAAACATCCACTAAAGCTTCTGCATTCACATAATGGCCAGGAATGAGGAACAGTTCATGATTAAACAGGTATTTAGAATACTCTTTTCCAGAAATCAGTACTATAATCAACACTGTTCAATCATCTTCATCAGCGATTTGAATGACATTTTCTGATAAAACCAAACAGTGTCACAAAGACTGGTGAAAAGTGAAGCATTAACAGGATGTTGCAGTCACACAGGGCTTGTCTGCAAGGTGCAGTGACAGTGAGAGAGGAACCCAAGGCTCAGGAGAGCCTAAGAGGAATCAGTGAGTGTTCCCAGCATGTTGCAGCATGGTGAGGACAGAACAGCTCAGATCTTGGAGTGGCAGGGCATGCTGATGCTGACTCAGCAATGCTACTTTTAGATTGAGGCAGCTCACACGACTCCCGCTTGGGGCTGTCTAATGCAGACACAGCTGAAGAGTCTGGATCTCAGGTGTAGAAATGACCGCAGAGCAATCTGGTTTATAGCATAAACTGAGCCCAATCAGACAAAGCGTATTTTAATGCACTGGAAACATTCAGGGGCAATCCATTCAAAATGGGAGACTGTAAAGTCGTGGTTCTAAAAAGTTACACTGAACAAGCCATGTCACGGCAATATTCAGTGTTCTGCAGTGGCAAAAAGGACATAGAGTCAACAGCAAAGTAACTTTGCTTACACAGATGGTGTCAGATTACTACATAGTACTCTGGTGCTCTATTTTCAAAAGACACTGGAAAATCTAGCAAGCGTAAGGAAAAGAAACACAGATACGAGTCAAGGTGTGGGAAAAATGCCTTTTGTGAAAGATTTACACTGCTGAACACCGGACTCTAACGAAAGTTTATTTAGCAAAACAAAGTACAATACCTGTGTGAAAGGTGAAGCCAGATTAACTGGAATTGGAAAGAAAACATGAATTTTTGGTAGTGAAAGTGAAATTCACTAGAATAAACTGCCAAGGGAAGTGGCAGATTCTTTTGATATCTTCCAGTAACAAGAAGATCTTTTTCTGGAGGACCAAGCATAAGATTAGTACAGTGGTAAAGTAAATGATGGAAGTAAGGGTCTGTGGTAAACAGGAAGTTAACCTGGTTCTTAGTCTCTTCTGTTGTAAAAGCTGTGAATCTAAAAAAGCAGGTAACAACAGCGTAAGATTCCCCTGTATCCTCTCATTTAACAGTTACAGTTTAAGGTATTGATCCCATTTTCCTCTGGATCAATCGAACAGGCTTACAAAAAGAAAATGAAGTTTGGCTCTAAAATTGGTAACTACATCTTCTAAAAGTAACAAGCTGACTTCTCCTCTGTTTTGACTGAGAATACAAGCAGATGTTGAGTTTGGTAAAATGGAAAGAGACGTGAAACTTAGGGCTGATATTTTTAGGTAACTTGCGGCAAACTCGGGGTATTTTGAGACCTATCATTGATACACTGAAACTATTGCATATGGAATTTATTTGCTAGCTCAAGAAGAAGAATGTACCTTCAAACCAGTCATTGAGCCAGGGAATTATTTCATAGTGATGCATAACATTGTGAAGGTTGCCTAAGAACCGGTAAACAAGTACTCAAAATGAGACAGAAGAAGAATGGGCAGTTACAGCAGTGAGATAATTTTTCCACCAATAGCCAGAGGTCAGTAATTACATGGAAAATCTGCAAGCAACATCACACAGGAGGTGAGAGAGGAAATGAAACATGATTAAGAGTCTTATTTAGGCACACTGTGTGAAAGGTCTGTCTGTTTGCCACCTTAGATAAAGTCGTTGAGGATACCACATTGTAGAAACGTCTTTTTAGAAAAATATTCTTCTGTTTCCTATCTAATGACTAGGGTTCCATATGCCTGCACTGAGTATACGGTCATTAGAAATTTGGTCACGTTAATGAGTCTTGTAAACTCATTATCTCATGCACTGTCTTTTTTGACCCTTGACATTATGACTGTTCTTCCATATGGATTAGCAGGAGACACATCACCGCACAGCAGTTTTCAGATGCAGAGTACCATTTTGACCAAGCCACTGGAGCTGCCGCAGCTCTGTGACACCACGGTCCAATCAGAGGAGCAAGTGGAACTTAAAGTTGTGCCCAAACAATGGTTCCACTTCTTCCCATAAGGACATAAAGCTGCTGGAACAGTCATTATAATAATAGATATATTCACAGTGAGAGGAACGCTGCATGTACCTCACCCTAAAGGTATGTACTCTGATCTGCACTGATGTTCTAAAAGCACTTTATCTGTAACTGAAAGAAGCAGATTGACATGCCAAAGCTTATGACTTTTTTAGTGAAAGGGGGAAGGATTTCCAGGCTCACTTCAGAGAAGAAATTAAACTTTTTAAAAAGGAAAAAACCTGCAACACATTTATGAAAATTTTGTGGATTGTTTTCTTACTAGCATAAGTTCTTCCATTAAAGCACTTTGGTAAATTAAAAAAGTGGACTGCCTTCAACAGATTTTGGGGCAATTCTTTTGTCTAATTAGTATATCCCTATTTTCAAGTGGTTTTCCTAAAAGGCTGATCTAAAGGTCACTGAAGTTCATCAGGTTCTTTCCTGTTGAGTACAGTGAAGTTTGAATTCAGCCTATAGACTAACGATTCCATAGGCTCAGATGCATGTCTGGCAGGAGAGACTGAAGTTTCACTTTGAAACTACAGAAAAAGTCAACTTGTGTCCATAAGAGTGCTTAGAAGAGAAGCAGAACCATTCAGACTACGAAGAGTGGCTGAACACCCAAAAGCCTGACAGTCCTCATGGCCCAAAGCACTCCTAAAAAGTTAATAAAAAAACATGCAAAAGAAGGAACTTGCATTATTTTTAGGTAGAGAAGCCTTAAATTGGACTTCCAGGCCTTCACCTGGGTGAGACAAATCCATAGAGGAACTGGGAAGGAGTTTCCGTAAGTAGTCATCAACATCAGGACCCCATTGGGATAACCAGCTTTAAGAACAACCCTGTCACACACAACACCCTGGCATAAAATACATGACATTAACATTTACAAATTGATTAATGATATTCCTCTAAATATTTTTCTTTTTCAGCCATGCAAAATGGAAGGTCAATGAAGACAAATAGTATCTTTTATTAGATCAATCAATGTATCTGGAGAAAAAAAGACAAGTTTCCAGCCACTTAGCCCTTTTCACAGTTCTGAATTAGAAGCAGCCATCTTCAAAATGAAATACGAATTAGGTACAGCTCTTCTAACTAGATATACTGATCAGTCAGAGCATCCAAAATGAAAGGGATACAATATTTGGGGAGTAGATGGGGCATGAGCAGGAAGAGGGCTGACAAGGTGCTTATCTCTATAAGAAGGAAAGAAACAGGTAAATTATAAGACACATTTCGTTCTTCACTGTCTGAAGCTTCTCTATTTGGATGAACAGCCAAGCCCTTGAGTAAGAGATGTTAGGACTGCTTTTAGTAACATAGGCCTTCTTGATGTCTGTACATGCCCGAGGACGTCTTCAAGGATTAATAGTTTATAACAGCTTAGAGAACCACACAACATAATGAACACTAGCAACAACTGTGAACGTGAATCTGTGACAGCTGCAGTGCTTTGTATATTGCTCAGCAAGGTACGGTTAATGCCATTTTAGCTTTTATTTTTCCCTTTGGTCTTAGTAAAGGAATGTAGTAAGAATCTTTGGACATTGAGAAAATATGCCTCACTTTCCTGGACGACTTCTCTTAGGCACAGTGTTACTGGAGAAATGCCTCTCTTTGCGCTTCAGGCAGAGAAGTCAATATTTGTACCTTAAAGGACACTCACCATTTAGCTCCTGCACCCAGGCATTAAAAGAACACTCATTTCACCTAGAAATGTATCACTTCAATATAGAGCAATAGGAAAGCTGTACCGTTTTAAAGTAAGAATCAATATTAGGATAAGACAGGCCTTTCTTTAATTACTTTCTTTTCTTACTCCCAGCAGGAGTAACAGACAGTGGAAGAACAACTCTTTAAATCCTGTAAAGTTATGGACCTAAATCCTAAACTACCCTCAACAGTTTTGGATTTGATTAGTTGGGTATTTTCGACCTAAAACATTCCTAATCAGAACGTGCAGCATTTTTCATTTGTCTTATGGATGACTTTGATGATAATGCTCTACCTTTTCTATTGAACATACTCTGGTACTTGGTGTAACTGATACACTCCATGATATTTCAAGGTCAGCTTATAAAGTTTATTGATTTCCTAATTCAGATGTTTTGCTAGTATTTTTCTCTGTCTGCAGAACAAGGTAGATTATATCCTCGCAGGAATTCCTTTATTTCCATTCCATAACACGTCAGCAGTAGCTTTTAAGAATTATTTTTACGTGACTGCGGCTTCTCTTCTCTTAAACATATGATTTTCACTGTCACATGGGAAAAGTGACTGAAATAGCACAGACTTACTCTTATATCTGCTATGCTATTTTTTCATGCTTCGAGGTATTGTAATGTTCAAGGGAGCAATTAAAATTGTTCCACTGTGTAGGAATAAAGAATAAGATTCTCAAGTCAAGTGCCAGCCAAGAAGGTTTCGTAAACTAAGAAAACACTGAATGTCTGGATGTTATAATATGCTATGTAGATACTCACTCTGAAAATAACAAACTTCATTATAGTTTCAAATTTTTAACAAAAGTGAGAAAATGATTTAAGCAGTGTCCATAGCATTACACCAATTCAATGGATCACTTAGAAGGCAAAACATTTGAGCAATAAGAATAAAAATCTATAAATATAAATAATGCTGTTTTATAACTGACAAACAGTTTCTTCCAGGAATATTTTAATTCTAAATCATATACCATAAAATATAGTTGGTTTCAGTGGTTTCACCAACCTCTTTGTCATTGCATTTTTCTACTTAGAGAGACAAATTTAATCCTGCTTCTCCTTCTATTATACATTAATGTTTACAAAAATATTTTACCCATGAGAGTTATATTTCTAGGATTCAGTTTCAGTACTTGAAACAGCACTGAGTCAAAGGCTTTTATAGAAATAATAAGTGAAAGCATTTCAGTGAAACATAACTGCTTTAGGATTTCCCTTCAGTCCCTTCACGAGATTACCCCTTTCCTGTCACTACAGGCCTTGCTAAAAAACCTGTCCCCATGCTTCTCACAAGCTCACTTTAAGTATTGAAGGGCTGCAATATGAGCCTTCTCCTCTCCAGGCTGAACAACTCTTTCAGCCTGACCTCAGAGCAGAGATGCTCCATCCCTCTGACCATTTTTGTAGCCCTCCTCTGGACTCACTACAAGAGGTTCATGTCCTTCTTGTGCTGAGGACTCCAGAGCTGGACACAGTACTCTGGGTGAGGTCTCAACAGAGTGGAGCAGAGTGGCAGGATCACCTCTCTCGACCTGCTGGCCATGCTTCTTTTGATGCAGCCCAGGATATGGTTGGCTTTCTGGGGTGTGAGCACACATTGTCAGCTCATGACCAGCCCCCACCAGTACCCACAAGTCCTTCTCTGCAGGGCTGCTGGCAATCACACCTTCCCCCAGCCCTAACCAAGGTGCAGGACCTTGCACTTGGCCTTGTTGAACCTCATGAGGTTCATGTGGGGCCAATTCTCCAGCTTGTCCAGGTCCCTCAGATGTGTCAACTGCACCCCTCAGCTTAGTGCCATCTGCAAACTTGCTGAGGGTGCGCTCAATCCCACTTTCTATGTCATTGATAGAAGATATTAAACAGCACTGCTTCCAGTACGGATCCCTGAGGGACATCACTTGTCACTGATCTCCATCTGGACAGCAAGCCATTGACCACTACCCTCTAGATGTGACCATCCAACCAATTTGTTATCCACTGAACAGTCCACCCCTCAGATCTGTATCTCTCCAATTTAGAGAGAAGGATGTTGTGGGGGACCGTGTCAAAGGCTTTACAGAAGTCCAGATAGATGTCATCAGATAGGTGACATCCATAGCTCTTCCCTTGTCCACTGATGCACTCACTTCATCATAGAAGGCCACTAGGTTGGTCAGGCAGGACTTGCCCTTGGTGAAGCCTTGCTGCCTGTCTCAAATCACCTCCCTGTCCTCCATGTGCCTTAGAACAGCTTCTAGGAGGGTCTGTTCCATGATCTTCCCACGCACAGAGGGGACGCTGACAGGTCAGAGGCTCCCAGGGTCCTCCTTTCTACCCTTGTTCAAAATGGTGCAACGTTTCCCCTTTTCCAGTCCCCAGGGACATCACCTGACTGCCAGGGTTTTTCAAACATCATGGGGAGTGGCTT
>NW_010404275.1:0-1100 GCF_000710305.1 Buceros rhinoceros silvestris | reverse complement strand
TGCAGATTCCTCAGGTGGACATGAACCTGACCTTTGCTTACAGTGGAAGGAATTTGCCTCCCTGGTCCCCATCTTGCGGTCCATCAGCTCGGGAAGGGATGCAAGAAAAGATGTTATCAGTGGAGACTTGGCAAAAAATTTTGAGTACCTCAGCCTTCTCCTCGTCTGTTGTTACCAGCTTGCCCGTCATGTTCATGAGAGGGGCTACACTCTCTTTAACCTTCCTTTTCTGGCTGACGTCCCTATAGAATCCCTTCTTACGATTCTTTGCATCCCTTGATGAGTTCGGCTCCAGTCGCACCTTGGCCTTCCTGACCCCATCCCTACACAACCAGGCAGTGTCCCTATACTCTTCCTGGGAGACCCGTCCCTGCTTCCACTGCCTGTGCAGTTCCTTCTTGCCCTTTAGTTTGACCAGCAGGTCTTGACTCAGCCATGCTGGTCTCTTGCCTTCCTTGCCTGATTTCTTACACCTGGGGATTGAGAGCTCTAGTGCTCTGTGGAAGCATCCTTAAAGACCTGCCAGCTCTGTTCTGCTCTCTTGCCTCTGAGGGCTGTTTCCCAGGGGCTCCTATTGACTCACTCTTTGAACAGGTGGAAGTTTCCTTTCCTGAAATTCAGGCCCTGACTTTATTCCTTGCTTCACCCATATCCCTCAGGACTGTTAGCTCCATCAGCTAGTAACCGATGAGCTCACTTGCATTGGTGATCACCAGGTCTAGTATTGCATCCCCTCTGGTGGGGCTCTCTATTACCTGCCTTAACAAGTTCTCCTCGATGCATTCCAGGACTCTCCTGGATTGCCTACAACTTGCTCTGCTGCTTTTCCAGTAGATGTCTGGTAGTTGAAGTTCCCCAGCTGGATGAGAGCCTGTGACTGTGATGCCTCCTGCAGCTAGAGTAAGAAGGCTTCATCAATAGGCTCCCCTTCATCAAGCTGCCTGTAGTAGACACTAACCACATAATTTCCTTTGTTGCCTTGGTCTCTAATTCTTACCCACAAGCTCTTGACCTGCTTGTGGCTATTCTTCAGGGACAGCTCTTCACAGACAGTTCACACTTTCTTGACGTAGAGGGCAATGCCTCTGCCCCTCCTTCCT
>NW_010404274.1:5674-19660 GCF_000710305.1 Buceros rhinoceros silvestris | reverse complement strand
AGTTATTATATATTGAAACAAACTAACTACAGCAATAACCTCTGCAAGAGTGTTAACATAGATAAGGAAAACTTTGACATTGTGACACTTCTCTCTTTCTGATCTGAAGCTCTTTTCATTGAATTTCAATAGAAGCCTTTCTTTATGGAGATGAACTTACCTTTGTAGTGAAGTGGGAAAGAAAGCTCTTATACAGGTCCACGTTCCTGGGCATTCTACTTGAATGCACGGTTATGAGAAAACACCACATGAGTAAAATAAATCTGTCTTTTAGTGTCTTTTGTATAAATATTTTCTGCTTCTGGAGCTGGAAAATACAAGTTTTTCACTTGACTGAATTCAAAGCATAAACTTCCATCATTACAATTACTCTCAAAGAGGTTCGCAAAGGAATTGGACAAGCATATTTTCTTCGCTATCAAAAGTGCTTGTTTTCTCTGTTCTTAGTCTGTTTAAAGATGGACTGATCTTCTGAATTTTGGACAATACGATATGTTACCATCTTCCCAGTTTAAGAGATTATATCTCTAAGGTGGAACTCCAAAGGTGGTAGAAGTCATCTGAAATGTTCGCTTTAACTTCAGGGCGTTTTGTGGTGGGCTGCAGAGGTACTCTGGTTTTAAGTCGTCTTCTGCAACAAAGATTAAATTACCGTCTAAAAGACAACTGTTTGGGCTTTGTTTTCCATTGTTTCATAACACTCAGTTGTGGTGAAAGCAGCATTGTTTTGGTCCATTACAGCTGCTGATGTAGTTTATTCTCTCCCCAAAACTGCTGATTAAAGTTGCTTCTTGTGCAGTAGATAACTGGTGAGGTTTTTCTCATGTTTTAAGCTTCTACATCTTTGATGTGTTTTAAAAGGAAGACAGTCTTGAACTTTTTTAACAACCTGAACTTTTCAGAAGGTGACATTGTGAAAAGAAAGGTGAACCCGGAGCTAGAGGGTAGGGTCTGTGAAAGAAAAACAATTATAAAGTTAATGAATACAGTTCGTTACCCATTACACAAAGCATGAATTGTTGGTTGCTTGTTTATTTCTTTGATAAGAAAATAAATATTAATAATTTAGAGAGAGCAGTGTCTTCCAATCCACTGTGTAAGTGAATGTAACCAACAGATACTCTATAGAATCATCTGATACCCTTACAAAGCACTTGCACTTAGGGAGAGAGGAGAGCAAGCAGTACAGAACATTTTTGTGTGTTCAATATAAGCACCTCACGTGCCTGGTATAGAGTTTGAGTTTTGTGTTTTCTTGATTTTTTTTTTTTTTTTCTTAAGTGCTTAACAGATTGCGGTGCACACAGTAGGGGTGATTCAGTCTGATGTCTGAAGAAACAGTGCGTTACTAAAAATGTTATGCAGGCCACATAAATCTCATCACACAAGTTTTATGTCTATTTTCTTTCCTGTTTTTTATTATTTAGGCAGAAGAAATGTGTCCAGGATATTCCAAATACAATTATGTGTATTTGGCAAAGGTAACCAAGTTCTTTTAAAAATAATGATTTGTAGACTTTGTTATTCTTACAGTGGTCTGATTGGAAACAAAATGTTTTTTCTTCTCAGTGCTATAAAGATCTTGGACAGAAAACCAATGCACTGAAGTACTGTGATTCTGCACTGTCAATTCTCTCAGTTACTAATGAGGTGGGTATTGAGAGTGGTAACTTGGTCTCTTGTGACCACTGTCTTGTCTTTGGCACCCATTACTGCAGTGTCAATAATAACCTAATGTTTCACTTTTTCCTCTGAACACAGAACCTTCCTTTTTCTTCCACTCTGGCTTGTCTCATTACAGCTGTCTTTATCAACAGCTTAAAAAAAAAATCTTTATTTGGAGAACTGTCAGGGACGTGTCTGTGTCAGAGGCAGTCAGGAATTGAATTGCACTCTTTGTAATTCCACCCATTTCGTTAGACTATCTTAAGCATAAGCAGTTGAGTGTGTCACTCTAGCTGTGCTGAAATTTTGCCCCAGACCTAATTTTTCTCAGCTGAAAGCATTCTGGATGTTTGTCGTACAGCCTCTATCTCTGCTCCTGAAAACCTCTGGTTTGTCAAGGCCTCCAGGGTAGTGTGTTAGCTATAGCAAAGGTAGGTGAGTTATTCAGGATTCCCTTTGTCTTCAACCACAGTGTGCAGTTAAGGAGGCATTTGTATCTGCTGGAACATAGTTTATTCTGAGAGATTATTAAATTCCTTTTTAGGCCTTTTAGAGTATTTTTAATATGTGGATGCAAAATTTCTACAGATATTTGAGAGATTTTAAGTTATTTAGTTTCTCAAATATAGGCCAAGTCATGGCAAGAAAGTTCACTCTGTCTGATCTCGTGTAGAAGCAAGTCCCATAATTACCGGCCTACGACTGGAAACGTCTTACCATCCTGGAGCGTGGCAAGTTCAAACCTGAGCTTCGTCAGCCTAAGGGACCCTCTTTGAGCACGGCAGATGTGCTAGGGAGAGAGAGAGAGGAGATTCCAGAGATGAATTGGCCATATCCCATTTAATTCTTTGAAGTTAAGGAAAAAGACCATTAAATAGCTCTGTAACTTGATTGTCGATAAATGCTGTGTGTGGAGCACTAACAAGTTTATGTCACACGTTTCTGCTGTGAAGAAAGACCACTGCATGCCTCACCAGCAGCTGCTTCTGGGTGGCCTTTATTTTTGGACCAAGTTATAATATGTACCAATCACAAATTAAGCAATTATTGCTTACGTGCAGTGTTTCTTTATGTATTGATACAGATATGACATTAATAATCTTTTAACTCTGCTTTAATCTTTACTTACTGTTGAAATGTACCTTCAGCTTGCCTATTACAGAACAGAGGAAACACTGCTATAAATTATCCATTATTTGGTACCTTACATCTTTGCATAAAAAGTAGGACCAGTGGTGTAAGGGAGAGAGCATACAACTGAATTTGCTTGAACTCAGCCTGTTGTATATACATCTGCACTGACTATGCTGGTGAATTTTTGTGTTTTCCTGTATTCAGCTTAGTACAGGTCAAGTAATCTTGCAATGAACTCTGAAGCTGTCTGGTAAAATTGCAAACAAACCTACGTTACAGAAGCTTATTCTTACAGAAGACTGCCTGTGTTCAGTAAACCGGATGTCATTCAACATATTCGTTAAAGACTCCTTGAAAATGTATAGAGATAGCATAGATTGGGATTAATCTTTGATAACAATACCTGGCCAAAATTTTGGTGATCAAAGGTAGTTGCTGAAGCTACGCTTAACACTCAGTGGAGAGAGGCAGATGCATTCAGGCACCCCATCCTGCCTCTTCCTGTCCCCGATGGCATAAGAGAGACTAGATGTGTACATCTGACACCTGACTCCTAGACGGTGCAGTTAGTGAGAGGTGAATCCTGCCTCTGAAGTCCAGTGTCATCAGTCTAAACACGAGCTGGAGTTCAGTCCATCCTGGGCCACCTGGAGGGGCTTAATCCCTGATAAAAGGAACACCCCATCACATGTCTGAAGTACTGGCACACCTGAAGAAGGTAGACGCTCTGGTGAGAGCAGAAATTTGGGAGCTACCTGAGTGGTGGGTGAATATATTCTCGCAAGCAGGACGGTGATGAGAATAAGAATGATACTGGTTTGTGAACAGAAGAGCAAGTGGCAAATGCGTCCCCCAAAACTTTTGTCCATTTGAAGAGGTTAAGATGATTTGTTCTCTGTGACTAATGACTAATTCTATATGACTAATGATATGACTAATTCGATAGATATCACATGTTTATCTGCTTTGTCTTGTTCACTTGGATGTGGTTTGAGTTAAGTTTAGAAAAAAAACCTCCAGGAAAGTAAGGCATAAGGACAATACTGTGTAATTCAATTAAAAGACAAAAAAACCAAAGCAATCAGCACAAGGTAAACCCAAGTGCATGCTGAAAAGAATTGCTGTAAAATGGAGATCTGAAACACAAACTCCGCTGATACTGTTACAAGTCTCATCTGAATTAGAATATTACACATTGGTTTGGTTATAGCGTTAGAGAAAAGACTTACTGATTTTTATGGGCAACACGGAACTGAATGTGTTCAGGGCTGTACACAGGAATAACACTTAGTTAGGAAGGGAAGAAACTGTAAGAAGACTAAAGAGACATTAAGGAGACAGTAATAAATGAATGCTGGTGAAGTGCCTGAAATGGCTACAGCCCTGTAAAAGATGGCATTCATGGTCTGAAAAAGAGAACTCAGGTCAGCAGCCGTCCGAGTATTTCTTTTAGTTTGCCAAAGCACGGGATATTAAGGTTGTCAGCAACGTGGTATGTTGTCACAGTCATGCGAAACTCATCATCCCCAAGTGCAGACATAGTTTCCCATGTGAGCTTGCTCTCTTTCTTTAGCAGGGGAATTCCTTTATTGTTTTAAATGTTGGCTTCTACTGAAAAACATGTATGTGTATAAAGGCATAAAATCAGGAGCAGTCTGAGAGACAAAGTTGCTGGAAAGGTGCCACACGGAGGAAATGCATAGTGTTTTATAACACAAATCATGCTTCAGCACAAGTATGAAAAATAATAGTAGACAATGGTTTATTTTTTACTGCTCCTGAGCACTTACAGGTTTCAGTGACTTCAGTGAGAACCAGAGGTGCTTAGCATCAGTAAAATAACCCATAGCTCATTTTAATCCTCAGGTCAAATTCTCAGTTGCTCTAGCTCGGGGCACTTCTTTGACACTTTGTCTAGGGTTCATTTCATGTAGCATTTCAAGTAAGTGAGATGACTTTTGTCTTGAATGTTGTAGCACATGCAAATATTCCTTCTGTTCATCTGTTCTACCACTTACAGAATATGTTTTTAATTCAAGCAGTAGAGGTGCTTCCAAACAGAGGTAATTCTTGTTAAAGAAAAAAAAGTCCAGTGGACAGTTTCAGTCCTAGTATGAACCTAAAAAAGGATACCAAAGAAATCATAAAAGAGATAAGTTCTGATTGAATGACTACAGTAAGTCCTAACAATAGTTTTTAAAATAGATTGGCACTTTTTAAACTAATCAGTCTATGCATTTTTTTATTATTTTGAGAGGAAACAGAGGAGATTTGGTGAAAATTACGTCTGGAAAACACAACTGATGTTACAGTACAACTTTAGGGACCTTTCTCTTTATTCTTTCTATTCTACAAAAACGTCCAATTAATCGTATGGTCCTTCCTTGTCCATAGATACTGTCATGCTCTAGAGTGGTATTTCACTTCTGGAGGTACACGGGACATTAAATTGTCCTGCTTTTCTGTGGTTGCTGTCCAGGTGGATAACCTCAGGGACCTGGGAAACATTCACCCCTTCAGAAAAAGAGATCCTAATTTTCCGGGCTGCTCTGAGTTCCTGCAGAGTGCACAGCAGCCTCTCTGTTTATCTACTAGATGTTGCATTACCCTTACTAAGATTACTTTGTAGTGAACCCAAAGCCTTGCTGAGTGTGACTACGTGAAGGGCTATCGAAACCAGATGTGGTGGACTGCTGTGATAGAAGAGAATAACTTTTTAAAATTTATGCAGGGAAATGTAAGTTAAATTTGAAAACATGAGCATTTGTCTTGCATATAGAAGACCAAAGGAGTGGGGAGGTGTGTGCTTGATTAAGCACATTGCAAATAAGGGAAATAAGACACTTAATTTCTTGTTTATAACGAAGATTGTTGGGTATTTTCAAGGCTGGAACTTGTAGAAAATTGAAGTCTCAGTGCAGGATTATAAAGTATAATAGTAAGGAATTTCTTTTCTTGCATACGGAGATGAGCATGAACTCTGTGCTTGTAGGACCAATAAGCTCACCTCAAAGGGATTATCAACCTAGCAGAGAAGACTTTAAAATTTTGAGGTTCTGGTTTCTATGACGTTTTTTGAAAACAAATCTGAAAAGCAGCAGTTATATCACAAAAAATGTAATTTTGGAAGAGCAGAAGACAACAAAGCAGGAAGAATGCAAAGCAAATCTATATGCCCTAAGAGTTGCTGGAAGTCTTACTTAAAATGCAGACAAAAAGTTCACTGAAGCTGAGAATGTATTTTACAAAATTATCAGTGATTTAAAAAAAAAAAACCAAACCATTTCCAAACCCCTTCCTCGTTGCTAGCAATTACAAATGAAGGCAATTCAGAGTTGAAATTAACAAGTGAGAGAGATTTAGATGTTACAGAAATTAATCATTATGGCATTCACTTCTTACAGCTGTAGAATGGCAGGAAGCAGAGACTGTTAAAGACTCTGCCTTCAGCCTCAGAGACATTTGAAACTCTAGAAAAACCCACGTGGAGGAGGAGATAAACGTGATCATGGCCAGGAACAATGGCTGAATGTTTACACAAGAATACATCTGCTGAAGGAGAAATCATGCTCAGAAGATTTTCTTACTTTTTTGTATCACCGTAATCGATTTCCCTGGCTATTAATTTCTGGTTTTAATATTGTCTGTAAGAAAAAGAATGGAAGTTACAGAGGGCAGAATACAAACTTCAGCACTCATCAGTTGTCCCTGTTAGAAAAGATCATTTATATATCTTGAATTTTTCCCACAACAGATTTTCCAGGAAATGCCTACTCCAGCCACCATAAACTGGTCATATGTAGCAGACCTTGCTGTGCTATTTCCAACAGATCTCATTTGAAGTTGCTGTGGTAATCTGTCCTTTTAAGTAAGATTTGAGGAGAAAAAAGTCATTTACTTTTGCTTTTAAAGTGAAGGGTACAAATTATTACTTGTTTGTGAAAAAAAGTAACCATCAAAACTATGTAAATAATTTGGGTTAACCTTATTAAAATATTTTTGTTTTCTCATCCAACAGAACATATTCTTTACTCAACATCAGCTCAATAGAAAACATCATTGTTTTCAGAGAATACTTTTTCCTTTAGATTTTATGCACATTTGTTCTCCAAATGCCGAGCGAAGTCCATGGTGTTTAAATTACAAAATAATGGAAGTGTTCAGATTTGTGTTCATTTTGAGTTGTAGGTTAATACTGTTTGTGAAGTTGAACAAGAATTTCCTAATAGCTACCACCAACCCAAAATTAAAGTATCTTTTGAATATACTCTACAAATCTATTCCCTAATTAGTGATTCCGTTTACACTGAATATGAGTGCTTCAGGCTCTGGGAATGGGCCTTTTAAAAAACTCCTTATAAAGAGATCACGTTTCAAACTGTAAAACGCTGGTAAAAATGAGGCATTTGTAAAAGAGCTGCCGACAGAATTTGAGACTTCCTATATTTTGCATTATTTGCCCTCCAGAGAATACAGTCTGTTTTCTCTAAGTGATCAGACTGATTTGCCATCTGCGTGTTTTCAAAGTTCTTGCCAAAGGTTTGTTTGCATTGTCTGCTTATTCTTTCTCCTCCTCCAAAAATGATTTCAAAAAATGATGAAGATATTTTTTGTCATGTAGTAGTTTCATACATAAGGATAAAGTCTATCCTGACAAATACTGAGCTTATTATATTTATGATTATTGACTAGTTTATCACAGAGTATTCCTTTCACCATCCTATGAAAGGTAGCACGGTTCTAGCGTAGTTCTTAGAGCAGCAAGACTGACAAACAGATGATTCCTCAAAGTGTGGAGTGTGTTACCTCCTCCGCTGGTGCGCTGATGATGCAGGGGCGGAGTGGAAGGACTATGCATGGTGGTGGTGGTGCACTGCAGGATGAAGAGGTTTGCAATTGGTTTCCTATTTTGGTAGAGTGGCCAGGAGAAGTCAAGCTGCCAGAAGCTTGAAATATAGTGTCTCATAGTCAATATACATGGTGAAGGAAAGCCTCTACAGGCAGCTTTCTGAAGGGCTTATAACCGCGTGTGATTGTGTTTGAGCCATTTCAGTGATGACTGCACAGAAAGGAGGACTGTAGATCCCGTCATGGTGGGGGCAGCAGCTGAATGGAAAGAGAAATGTGTTGAACACCAAAAGCTCCATGTTATATACAATAAGAAATGGAAACAAGATTATAGGTGAAACTTCTAAGTTAGAAAAGTGGATAAAAACTTTACATGACTATTAAATATTCTAAATTTAATTCTGCCTTTTTGTAATTTTTCATCAGGAGACCTCACACTAGCTGAACTGTTTATTCAGACTATTCTGGATGTGAAAGTGGTTTCCCCTCCCCCCCCTTCTCGAAGTATGATAAGAAATTGTGGAATTATTGTTGGCTGTGTATTTTAAAGCAGTCCTTGCCTTGATCTTAAAAGCCTTGAGAAGTCATAGTTCATTCCCAGAGGAAGATACCAAAAATACGGATGAGCATAAAATGCCCTAACTTGTGACATACAGCGGAAGATTGCAAGTGGATGATGGCATTGGCTTATTGAAATATTTAAGGGGGAAAACAGTATTATGCAATTGTTTGCAAATTATCCCTACTACAGTCACACCATCTGTGAGAGTTTGTCATGAAACTGAGAAGGGATGGTGTATAGTTTCATGTGATTTATGTTGTCCACAAGAGCAGTTAGACTCTAATTGACGATCCTTGTGCGTGTTTGGGAGTCTCTTCTGTTACAGCCCAGGTTTTCTCCTGGAGCTGTGAAGGAATGATACAGCTGTACCCGAAAGCAGGAGTCGCTCCCAGCACCTCATTGCTGTTACTGCGTATCAGAGTACAAGCTTTGGACCACCCGTGCAGCCAAGCTCGTTTAATATACCGTGCAGCCCCGCTGACTTCAATGAAACCTTGCAGGATACATGTCAGCTTGGGATTTGGCTGTGGTTGCACACAATTATGTTGTAGTTGGCTGGTGTAACCATTTTTGTTGTGGTCACGGGGGTGTATCAGTCTCCGTTGACAGCTAAGACTTTGTCAACAAGTGCGCACATGTGCAGTGACTGGGTTGAATGTGTTTAGTGCATAAGGTAGCAATTAGCAGAGATGGAAGGTAAAATCATTACCTTTCTGTCTCTGCTTTAATTGCCGTTTAATTTTTACATTTTATTTTTTACATTTAATTTTGTCTGTGTGTGTATATATATTTATCAGTCAAATTCTTCAGCAGAAATTAACTGTCAAAATATGGACTACCTCCAGTTAAGCCAACATTCCTTTTTTCCCACCAGCTGGACCCGGCCTCCCAGGTCTGTTTTTTCCTGTGCATATCCCTTGTGGGTGATGAAACGTAAAAGCAAAGCGACTCAAGAGGAAGAGAGCAAAATACAGTCACTGACCCTGTAATTTTAATACCTTTTGTGTAGCGGTTTGGAGAACACTTTGAACTCATATTCAACTCTGAAAATTATGTGAGAAGTGTTCAATAAATGGAAGCCTTGACAGTAGAAAGTCAGGGTTGAAATGGCTGTGTGTTCAGTCAGTGCTGAACTAAGCCTCAGGGTGAACAAATGGGACTGACAAATACATTGCATTCCTCCTACGACTTGCACCTCTTCCTCTCCCTGCCACGTTCTAAAGGGAGATCGAAGTCTGCCCATCTCAAAAAACGAAACAAAACAAAAAAGCCGACCTTATTGTCCGTTTTAGAAAGCCACAGGTCAGAAATCAACGAGGCAGAGAGTTGGCCAAAACCGAGTTTTATGGCTTTGTCTTCCCATTAACAGTCAAGCTTTGGGCACTAGAGATGTTCTCATCCTTAAAGGTGGAGACTGGTACACTAAACACAGTTGTGGCTTCTCTCTTTAAGCATGACACACCTCTTGGTCTGGAAGGATTCTATCCAAAGCTGGCGTAATAGTTCCCTTTACTGACCATTCTCAGCTTTGTTTTTAATGCCATAACTTGATTTTTTTTCAATGCCTTTGCTATCTGAGTTCTTATTGTTGACTGGAAGCCAATTAACACAGCCTGTTAAGTAGTTTTCAACAATAATAACTGCTTTTACTGTTGTAGTCTTGGTTGGAACTTGCAACTCAGAGGTAGGACACTTTGCACATTTGTAGTTTCTTCTCCAGCTTGTTCTTAGAACAATCATGGTTTTGTTTCATTCTTTTTCCAAAGCCCAGAGGAACATTCAGGGAAGATTGCCCAATATTTTTGGGACCTTTGCAACTCGTTAAAACTTATTGCCCAATATAATACTTTGCTTCTAAGGAGAGAGACAATTACACAAAGTTGTTTGGAGACGTATTTTTTCTTTAAATGCCGTATCCTGCAAAGCGAGTAAAGAATCCCATCAACCCATGAAATGCTGAACACCATTCAGATATGAGAAAAGCTGCATCTGTATAATTTTCAGCTTAGAAAAGTGTGAAAAGGATAGGACCAGATACAATTAAACCTCTTTCATTTTCTTAATAGCATGGGACAGTATCTGGCTTTTTACTTTTTGGTTTAATGGAGTTTAGAACCACTTCCACAAGCTGACCACAGTCAACACAAAAATAAGTGTATTTTCCCTGAATTAATCAAAATATTGATACAAATTTTGAGTTTTCTAATTTTTACTGAAAGCCCTGGGCTGGTGCTCCAAGCAGCCTGTGGTAACGTGAGTTTAAGGGGTGCTGAATTCAGTGTGACATTTCCTTAGAGTATTAGTGTTAGAGTGTTTTGGCAAGAGCTCACTGGCTTTGCAGCGTGTCCTTTTTAAAGCCTCTGATAAATGATTAGGCAGATAGTTTAGCCTATTGTTGCCAATGGGAGTAAGGCAGCGACTTCAAGAGAAGTGTCCAGCTCATGTTTTAATGCCTTAATCCAGGCCAGTAACATAATGTGATTTGACATGTCTGGCATATGGTTTCTATCATCTCAATATTCTTCTCTATTCCGCCATGATATTATAGACAGCTAACCAAAATAAAGAGAAGCATGAATTTCTTCACCCATAAAATGTATTTTAAACGTCCTGTATTTCATTCCAGCTCTTTGGTTGATTGGGTAATGAAGTGATTCTGAAATACAGTGATTACTTCATTGTCTGTCTATGTTTTTTTTCTTTCAGAATTGCTTGTGGCATTATCTGGGAAAGAAATACTAGTCTCTGTCTTTAGAAATACTTGCACAAAATGTGTGATGTGCAAGTGTTTTTTACTTGCCCTGCTAAGTACACATGGGTGCATGTGTTTGTTATGTTACGTTGTAAATACTAGTCTGTACAACAGAAAACCTTGGCAGTCTGGGAAAGGAATAAGAAAAATCTAAACTACAAGTCTATGGTCTGAGAGAGACACAGAATAAGACAAAACAGAAGAGAAAGGGCGAGCTAAGCTGTTTGAAGACTGATCGAAACCTGCATAAATCACAACAAACTCTGATAACACAGTTTCTTTGCCAATTATCCACCGTATATGAGAGAGTTCCCACAAAAATCTTCAAATGCTGTTTCTTCAGCAACTGGTAGGACACGACAGAGTCCACAAGATGGACCTTCTTCAGCTCAAGCCGCATGTGTAATAGCTATGCAAAATTATTAATTAGTTTTGGAATATGTATGATTATTTGGGGAAAATAATGAGTATGTATGTAAATGGGTGATATAGGCTTTGGCTGGGGCAGCATATGAGGTGCGAGATTTGAGGAAGAGATACTCCTTGCACCCGGCACTGATAGGATAAAGAAAATGCTGCTTCTTAATGCTACATTGCTGTTAAGGAGTTTTTCTTCCAAATTTTTGGTACCATGAGAGTATTTGGACCCTTACCAGCCTGCAGGTATGAGGTGCCGACTTTTCGAAATGTGTTTTTAAACCAAGGTGCAGCTTGCAAGCTGGAAGTTTTGCAGTGGCAAGTAAAGCAAGTGGATTGTATCCAGGAGACATCTAAAAAATAGAATAATGGAGGTTTTGTACTGTGCTTACTCGTTCATATGCACGTAGCCCTTTCCGAACAGGTTATATGTGGAATTGGCAAAACATACGTCACTGGTTAACGTGAAAGAGCCCGTGGGCTGGGTTTGGTTTAAAACCCTCTGCAAACTGTGCCCTTACACATTGGCCTAAAAGGAGCTTTTCCCTTCTGTCCTGGAGGTGTAATATAGTGTTGGCTCTGAGTATAGCAGGTTACTTGCCTCTTGCTCCCCCGTTGGCTCCACTGTGCTACAAGCCCAGTAGCATAGGGAGAGCCCACCAACACCAGCTGGAAGATACCAAGGCTGTAGGCAGTCCATGATGGTTCTTACAGGTGGGTATGACTGGATGCACTGAAACCACAGTCTAACCTATGTCATTAATAACATTTCCCAGCGTTTGGTTGTTAACTGCATAATAAATCATTAGGAAACATCATGGAAATGTCTTTAGAAACACTTGACCCAGCCGGGCTGCAAGATTATGTAAGGTATAAGGCAAGGCAGTACTTTATGTAAAATACTCCGATAAAAGGTACGGCCTTAGCCGAAAGGCTTGCTGGTCTGCTGGGGAGCTCTTTGTGGCTAGCCTTTAAAGGGCTTTAACAGAGCTGCAGGGGGAGAGCTACCATCTGGCTCTTGTTTTCACTTCAAACTTTATTTTTGCAATCACTGATAAATTAACTTACTACGCAGTCTTGTACATTCTGTGGCTGTTACAGTTGTGTGTTATGTCTGTGTTAGTAAAAAAATGTGGATAGGCACGTATTAGGGAAATGAAGGGATTTATCCTATCTTAAGTTGATGCATGATTGTCTGTTTCTTTCAGGACAGAGAGGCCCAGAAAGACTTAGAGGCTTTACTTCTTACACTGAAGCTGTGATACTACGCACTTTTTAACTCTTCACACCATGATAAAATCGAAAAACTGAAATAAAAATCGAACTGCGGGTATATTCCATCTAAGTCAATGGGAAAATTTTCATTGATTTTGGTTGGCTTGGATGACAGCCTTCAAGCATCTGGCAATTATGATATGAGGATGATGTACTCATTTTTGATTATTTATAATCTTGTACTGAAATTTAATTTTAGATTGCTGACACTGTGAGTCTGATTCTCTGAACATGAGGTCTGCTGCTGGCAATAGACATACCGGGGGTCAGAGTGCAAGATGCATAAATCTCTGAAAGATTAATCAACTAGCATGTGATGCCAGTATAGAACTGTGTGTAGCAAAAATGAACAAAATGTTTCTATAGTAAAATATATTTGTATCAACTAATTTACACAGATGTGTACAAAAGAAAATGATGAATGTTTATGTTTACGCATTTCTCTACCCTTATAAAATTAGAATCTTGTTAAAGAAAAAGCTGTTGCTTTCACAAAGCTCTTTTCACTGTAAACCTACTCTTGGTTTTACATGGAAACATGAAAACTGTAAATTAAATATTAAAGTTGTGTTTTATTTGTAACATCATCTACATTTAGCCCATATTCAGGGCTAAACTATAGCAGTTGCTCTGTCACTCCTGCCCAGCAGAGAAGGGGGATCAGGAAAAGGAGAGGAGACCCACAGGCTGAAATGAAAACAGCCAAACTAACACCAAACGCCAGTACAAAGCGTAGAAAGTTATACTCAACCCAGTGAATGTACGGTGGCCACAATAAAAGGGAAGGCTGTCCTCGGGAGCAGAAGGGTAAGCAAGGCCCTCCAGGGATGAGGGAAAACCCAAGCAGAAGTCTCCCCATCCCCTCAGCAAACTGCCCGCTTTATACTGAGGTGTGAGGATACACCTCAGTGTACTTGTGTGTCTGAGGTGTGGGATACGCTTGTGAGCCAACTCAGCTCAGCTGTCCTGGCTGACTCCAAACCGCTGATGGCCTGCAGACCGTGACTGGTCTATGAATCTGTCCCAGCGAAACCAGGTTATACATCAAGTACAGTATTAAAAATTAGACCAATGAAATGAAGTGGTTTGGATTTAATCTACTATGGCTGTGGTGTTTAATGGGTTTGTTACAGGACCTCCTTTCAGGTTTGTGAATCCTGGCTCTTTCTCTTTAAACAGTTGCCTAGCATGGTGGCATCAGTGTCTCTTCAGAGAACCTAGTCCAGCGTGTGACCATCATTAACCTTTTATATGAACTACATAACATAACTATACGTTTGAAATAGTGTAATTAAAGACCTGCAACTTCCTTCTGAGTAGGACAGCAATATCT
>NW_010404274.1:4028-5540 GCF_000710305.1 Buceros rhinoceros silvestris | reverse complement strand
AAGAATATTTTTTCACCAACAGACTGATCACCAAAGTCTCTAGGAAAATAAAGTCCAGTTTTCATCGGCTTTCGGTTCAGGTTCTTAATCTAGATGCAGGGGGTATATCTGGAAGAAGTGAGCATTTCTGTTAAAGAAAATGCAGTTGGATAAGGACAACTGCATGTTTCCGTGACCTGTTTGATGCGTAAGATTAATATGGGCCAGTTTGTGGATAAGACAAGGAGGACTCATATGGCACTGATATATTGAACTAGCAACTGGGGCTTTAATTTTGGACCAATGGGGGACAGTTACATTAGCTTATAGGCAAGTAGGAAGTACGATCACCTCAATAAAGATTTAAAACTTGGGCAGATGTGAAGAGGGGTGTATACATATGAGTGAGAAATAGTGGGGAATAAAAGTGAGCTTTAACTGCTAACAACTGAAGGCAAGAGATGCCATAATCTGGAAGAAGACACGTGTAAAGTTACTTTTGAATTTAGCCTGGCTCCATGACTCCTCATAAAGTACAGAGATTTCATAAAGCAGAGCTGTCCATTTTATCAAACATTTTCTTTAAAAATATGTTTTCAGACATAAAAGCATTACTGTGAGATATCCCTGAACAAAATCTAAAAGTTCAGAACTGGTTCTGAGTTCTCAGTGTTATCTTCTTGATTTTTATTATCTTGAAGATCTTCACAAATCAAAATATGCCTTTTAGGTTTTTTTAATGTCTGTGCTGAGGGAAAATAGTTCCTATACCTCTTTTTCAATTCCAATGTGTTCTTTTTTTCACACACAATTTCAGAGAAAAGGGGAAATACCATATGAGATAAATCCTATCAAATAATTCTGTCTGTACCAGAATAACTGACATGAGCAGAGAAGCTGCAAAGGTGGCACAGCTTGATTCTGGTAAGGAGCATCTGGTGAAGACTGCTTTTGATGTTTTCATAGCCAGTAGCAGGAAGCGTAGTTTAAATGCGTCTGCAAGAGTGATTTGTACTTAGGGTTGTTGTCACCAGTTCGCTGTTGTCCAGGAGGATGTAATAAGGAGGCCTTTACTTACATCGATGTTATGCTAATTGATATACTTTATAGAATAGATTGGATTATGCAATAGCTGTTCCATTTACAAGCAATAATTGCTGGTAAAAGCTGAAAGTGTATCAGATTAATAGATAGAACAAGAAGTTATTTAAATTAATTGCTGAAATTGGGTGACGTAAGTAGCATTTGCTTCGTTAAGTGTAAGTGGAAATGAAAGTAAGTAATTAACAGACAGAGGCTGAAGAAGACCTGGCTAGCTGCGGTCATTCTGGGGAGAAGGGCGTGCAGATTCCAGTGAGTGGCAAGCTAACCATGGGTCGTGAATGTTGTGTTTTTGTGAAAAGCAAATGTCATACTAGACTTACTAAATAAGCATGCTCCATTAAATTCACATGAAATCACCTTTTATTCTAATTAGGCCTAATAAGACCCAGTGAGGTCTGAGCCGGAACACTGTGTCAGGTGTCAGGCACC
>NW_010404274.1:0-3923 GCF_000710305.1 Buceros rhinoceros silvestris | reverse complement strand
AAGGAGATTGGGGACTAACGGGAAACAGTCCAGTGGAGAGAGACAAGAAAGATGAGAGTGCTAGACAACAGCATCTTGTGTTTAAAAACCAGAAGAATTTAGTTTGTTTAGTCTGCAGGAGCAATGGCTAAAGTAGTATTCACGTTTGTAAAAGGCTATGGTGGAGAAGACAGTTAAAAAAAAAAAAACAAACCCAAACCCCAAACCCCTTGTTCTCCAAATCCGCTGTTCATAGGACAATTGCCCACCTTTAGATTAGACATTAGGAGAAAAGAATCCCGACGTTAACTTTGCAAAGCCCTGCGGTACATTTCCTGAGAAGGTTGGAAAGTCATTTACACAAGTTTTAAAGTAGAAGTTAAACAAAGAAGACTTTAAACATTGGCAGGGTTTAAGGCACAGTTCATCCTCTGGCAGAGGTTGGACTAGATGCCTTCTTAAGATCCCTCCTGGCCTTTCAGTCCCTGGGCAGCGCACAACTGCCGCCCGCTCTGAGCCATAGGCTGCGCTTCCACACTTGGGGGGATTTGATCTGCACACCCTGGCTCTGCATTTGGGCCCAGACTAACTGAGGAGTTTGCACTGTGAAATGTTTACCAGCATGTCTCAAGACTTGAATTTAAAGATGCTCATCATGGATGCCCTCAACTAGTTATTTATCGTGCTAGTGTGGTTTTAATCCACGTGATTACATCTTTTAATGACATTTCCGATTTTATAAATGAGAATTACCTTCTGAAATAAGCCCGTTCTTCTGTTTTAATTTTTACTCATTACTAGTCTATGTCTACAGTCACAAAATAACATCTGGGAGAGAAAATGCTGGTTTAAATTGTTCATTCTAAGTTGTCGTTCATAGTTTGAAGTAATATTCTTCACATAGGTAAAAGCTGCCGTTTTGCACGTCTAAGGTATTTTGAGCTTTTCCCGATTTTTACGAGTTTCTCGACTTTTTTGTGTTTCTGCTTTGCTAATCTGAGAACTTTGAAAATTGAAGTGTGTTCCCTAAATTGTTTTCTAATTGCTCCTTGGAATAAAGCTTTTGCATTTAGTTCCAGGCCCAGGCTGGCTGTCTCGTATCAGTTGGAGAAACAGCAAGCGTAGTTCCAGAGGGACGCGTGATTTCTCTTTTGTTTGAAATATCCACAAGTGGACGCTCACTTCCGTAGCTTTGTCTGTGTGGAGGAGCTAGCAGTTATCTGTGTTAACCCCTGCAGGCCTCGCAGCTGCGTGGAGCAGACAGGGCTGCAGGCTGCCTGGAGCCTTGGCCATGTTGCCCATCACCTCCTTCCACTTTCCCACCCTGGCACCTCTTGTTGGGTCTCTGCTCCAGGATAGGCACTGTAAATTCCCCCGGAGGAATTTGTCTCTTTACGTGTTTGCAAAAGGTGAGTTCAGGGGACCTTGATCCGGTACTGGGTTTCTTGTGCTTCGATACAGTTAAAATTACTCGTTCTGCCTTCTTGGATAATTGAGATAAATTTTACTTCTTGTGGTGAAGGTAAGGGCTCTGTCACTGGATCCTCATCCCTGTGGGACTGTGCCTCTGCAACAGCAGGTAATCACAAACCAAGTTATATATTTTCTGTAGCAATTGGTCACTGGCACATTGCGGAAATGGTTACAGTGATACATTCGTAGCACTTTGTTTAAATTACCATCTTTCCTTTTGCAGAGCCTTAGGGTGATTTACTCATTTTTATGTGTAATACCAATACACTGACTCCTGGAATTAATTAGAAAGTTGTCCAACAGTGGTAGTTTAGATGGATGGTTTAGAAAGGAAAGTGACAATTCCTGTGTCCAGCTTAATCAAAAGACCCAAAACTAAATCCATGGCTGTAACCCCACTGTTACAGTAGTAAAAGTCTTAACTAAAAAACCAACAAAACAACAACAAAAATAATGAAGAAGTGGCCGCCAGAGATCTAGCTGTGTTTATCCCAAACATACCAGCTTATCTGGATCTACTTATCTTCAGCCATCACTACCTGAACATCTTCCACCTGAAGTACCTAGAACGGTAGGGGAGGTACTGTGGATTCCAGCAAGGTCCATGGGTTTTCTGGAATTTTCCGGGACACCCTCGAAGGCAGTCCTGTGGCGTTTTCTTTTAGTGGGCGCAATAGTCATGATGGGTGCTTTACACCTACTCCAAATCAGAAAATCCCGCAGTAACGTGACAACTGAAATTGTGTTTCAACATTTACGTCGTGCGAACTCAGGAGGCAATAACTCTCGCTGAAAGGTCAACATTATCGTCTGCTTTCTCCCCCTTCTGCTCATTTTCCCAGTGCTTTTCCTTCTTACAGACTCGCAAGTTCCTTGGAGAAGAATCAAATCAAACTGTCTTGATAATACAGAAAGTAAACTTTCCTGGCCCCATCTATGTTTGTGTAACCCGTGCGTATGTGGCGCTGGAAAAGGAAGCACTAGAACTAAGAATGTAAAACATTAATAATTTTTGTTTAGGAAACATGTTAGTCATTTCATTAAAATAAACAGTCAGTCATTCTGGAGGTATCTGTGAGAGCAGTGTCGAGTTTGAACCTGAATATGAACAATCTGAGCTGTGCACTCGGTAGTGCTACTGACCCCTGATGTGGCTGTGGGGTAAACTAATTAACTACATCCCCAAGTTACGTGCCTGCAAATACTGTCTATCCCCTCTTCATATGTCTTCGTTTTTTAAGATTAATTATGAGCTGGTTGAACTGCCTGCCTATACGAGCCAAAAAACCAGCCACACAATATTGACTGGGAATATTGTAACGTAAATGCGGCTTAAGGAAATGGGCATGAATGTGGGTGTTGTTTTAACCTACCAAACAAAGTTCAGGTTTATAATTCCTAGATAAAGGTAATCAACCTGGCTGATGAAATTTTAGCCCTCAGGTGAGAGACATTTTCTTGTTTGTTGTTCAGAAAAAATGTGGCAAAGCAGCAAAACGGATTCAACAATTTACTCATGCTTTCCTAATCTTGGAAGAGGATAATTTATGAAGAAATGAAAAGTCACTTGTAAAGCACCTGAACGTGGCCCTGGATTAAGGGCCATTCCTTCGTGACCAAACATGCTGATAAGGGAAACGAGAAGGCAGATCTTTTCAAGTAGTCATGGAAGAAATTCAGAACAAGAGATTAGGGGGGAAAAAATCCCAGACAGCTGAACCTGCACCGGTATGGTCATTTGAGCAATGCTTTTAATTAGCTGTCCACCAGATGTGATTTGTGTAAAGGGCATCAGTTTATTCTCTCGAGGGGGAGGTTTATGATCAGTCTAGCCTATTGCACACCACAGAATTTTTCTCCAGCCTTCCCAATGGAATATTTGTTTCCTGCCCAACCCCCTTCCCGACTGATTTCCCCGTCCAGTACAACGGGGCTCACAGTGCTTCTTTCACCCATGTGGATGGGCTGAAGAAAAGCACGCCAGGCAGTGAGGCATAGCTCTCCACAGTGGCGGCCATCGCAGTGCGGAATGGACCGTCCGCTTGTCGCTGAAGCTGGCAGCAATTCCACCATCGCCAGGCTGGCACTGCGGAACAGCAAGCTGACCTGTGCTTTTCAGCAAGTGGTAGAGCCAAGCCAGGATTCGGCCAAGGGTTACCTGGTGGGGGAAGACACGCAGCAGTAAGCAGTAAAACAGGCTCCACGTTTTAGGTCTCTTTCATGCTTTACCCCAGCACCCAAAGAGCTGTCAGGGCAGATGAAGCCTTGGGAAGCGTTTATGCTGCATTTCCAGGGTGGTTTTCTGGGACACTCGGAAAGCCCGTGCGGATCCGTTGGTGGATACACAGCCGTTAAGGGTCGAGGGACCGAGGTATGCACTCCTCGAATTCCTTTAACGGACCCCCTTTTTGTCTCGTTGGAGACAGGAGGGGTTTAAAGTGAAAGAAAGAAATTCACACCTCGGTCTGCGG
>NW_010404273.1:1074-32620 GCF_000710305.1 Buceros rhinoceros silvestris | reverse complement strand
CCCCAATACTGAGCCCTGGGGAACACCACTGATGATCGGCTGCCAACTAGAATTAACTCCATTCACCACAACATTTTCAGCCTGGCCATCCAGCCAGCTTTTTACCCAGTGAAGAGTACACCCATCCAAGGTATGAGCAGCCAGTTACAAACTTAATTTGCTACTTCTGCTTTCTCTAAGTTTTAAATGCTCCCCTGAATTACAGCTCCTAGCTAACAAAGTTAAAGATATAAATAAGGTGTGCAGTAGACATTTTAAATACTGACTCCTTTAAAATCTGGGGAAAAAAAATCTCTTTGAAAAAGCGTTTGACATTTCTGATTTATGTTAGTTCTTCCTATCTCTAATAACACCATTTGTAAGAAGTCTGCATTAAAGGATTACTGGAGCACATAACTGGAGGATGAGTTAATTAGGTTGTTTTGTTTTAATAAAATATGCCATTCAAAGAATCTCTTATTTACCTGCTTAAACACCATTAGATAAAAGAAAAAAGGCTGTCAAAAGAAAAGCCAATAATATATGAAAGAAGTGAGAAAGACAGCATGTTCTGAAAGAAAACAATGGAAAATTTCTAAGCACCTATGACAGTTTTATCCAGGAGAGAACTGTCTTTCCTTTAACGTCAAAGAATGGGACCAAAGGCAGTCTAAAATTTGAGTCATATCAAACTAGCATAAGCAACAACAAAGAGTTGAGCCAGTGTCTTGAACGCAGCTAGAAATTACAAAACTCCAGCCCCTAACTATCACTACACGAGCAAGTTTTACTCAAAACAAAATATAGAAAGCCCAGTATTATAAAGGGATGAATTCAGAGGGCTTAAAGACAGAGTGAAGTCTTGGTTGTCATGCAGACAAGATAAATAGGATACATCACACTACAGTTTCCAAACACACTGCATGGAAGATACACTGCTAGATACTTACTCAAGACTATTTAGAAGTATCTCACCTCCTGAAGCTATGGGGTACAGTAGGGGCATTATGGGAACGCCATTATCACTATACAAGCAATTTTCACACTAAACTTAGTGGTTGTCTGTCGACGAATCTGCTCTCAGGCTGGGAATGTCGCTGTGCCATGCTCTTTCCTCCTCTCACTCCACCCCTGCCAGCAGTACTTAAGCACTCAGTAACAGCCTAACGTTGCATTCTATATTCTTTATCAGCACATCACCTCTCATGTAATAGCAACACAGAAAGAGGCAAGTGACAAACTAACCTTTTTCCAAAAAGTCAAGACAAAAAAATCCTTAATTTAGTCCATTTCTTGCCCTAGCTGCTGTACAGGGTAAAATTAATAACAACAAAGGGATCTGAAGAATAAGTCAAATACTATGGGCTTTCGCCTGACAAACTGTGTACATTTCAAGAAAGGAAGGTGTGCTTTAGTTCAGCCTTGTGCTATGACAGTAATCAGTGACCCCATCAACCTTCCAGTGCATTTATTTCGCTAACACAGAAGGCAAGCATGAGCAGAGACTGCAGGAAATGTACAGCCCTTCACGCAGATTTACAATTTTCTAGTCAGCACATTGATTGTATACTTTATTTCCCAAAGAAACCAGAAATAGGAAGAAACGTGCTAAGAAACAAAGGAGAGATAAATGTCTGTAGTACAGATTTTTTTCAGCCATCTAAGGCAAGATTGGAAAAAAACCCCTTCTGAAACAAACAAAAAACCCCCAAAACCTCACACATTCTGCAGCTAGTTAAACCAGGGGAATTCTGTTCTTTAAATTATCCTAATGATTTCCACATACAATTTATTGAGCAAGCAGCTCAAGTAGATGGATGGATATTTAAGAAAAGATGCATAGTGATCAATTGAAATGACAACCACATTTAACATTATCAAGAATTACCTGAAAAACCATTTACCACAGTCACCTTTTGCATCTGGCTGTCTAATGGTGCTTTTAATGAAAGAGACAAGCATAACTTAACTAATTACTTAGAGATATTGAAATCAGTCTTGTCAGTGACTTACTTCTTAGCACGCATTTTCTTGGACCTTCAGCTTTTTTCCTTTAAAGTGGAAAAAATTAGAATTAGGCAGCTTTCAAAGTTATGAAATATGAGGTCATATTGTGACAAATTATACCACTCAAAATTGAAAGTAATTCTAATTAAAAATCCATCTTATTTGGAAGAGCAACTTGCCATCACATAAAAATTGGAGATTGCAGTGAGCACTGTTGTGGTTATTTGAGTTAGATGGCATTATTCAACACATCGATTAGTTTACACCATAAAATGGATGCTCCTGTTGTACCATCATTGCTCTCACTGGAGCAAGAGAAGTGGATTTCGTGGTTGTTTCTCCTCCCAAATGTTCTCCTGATGTAACTCCAAACATCTTATATGATTCCTTGTCTGCATTTTGGTAGAGGAAAAAACAGGTACTCTATTTGCTGATTCACCCATTATCTTGTTCCCACTTTTATCTGTACCTTGCTCTTAGATGCCAGATAACATATGAGTGTATGAATCACAGAACCAGAGAATACTTGAGGCTGGAAGGGGCCTCGGAAGATACTCTAGTCCAATGTCCTTGCTCAAAGCAGGATCAGCTGGAGCAGGTTACTCAGGGCTGCATCCAGTCAGGTTTTGAAGATCTCCAAGGATGGAGACTCCAAAACCTCCCTGGGCAACTTCTGCCAGTGTATGATCACCCACACAGCAAAATCATTTTTTCCTTGTGTTTAAACAGAATTTCCTGCATTCCAGTTTGTGCTCTCTTAGCCTTTCGTTGGATACCACTGGGAATAGCCTGGCTCTGTCTTCCTTGCACCCTCCCATCAGGTATTTATACATGCTGATAAGATTCCCATCGTAGATTCACAGTGAATAGTCAGCTCTCTCAGCCTTTCCTCAGTTGAGATACACTCCAGTTCTTATTCACCATAGTGGCCCTTCATTGAACTTGCTCCAATATACCCATGACTTTATTGCACTAGTAAGCCCACCACTGGACACATCATTTCAGATGCAGTATCATCAGCACTGAGTGGAGAGGAAAGATGTCCTGATTTAACCTACAGGCAATGCTCTTTCTACTGCATCCATGGATACCACTGGCCGCCTTTGCTGCGAGGGCACATTGCTGTTCAGCCTGTTGTCCACCAGGACCACTAGGGGCTCCTACAAAGCTGCTTTCCAGTTGTTAATCCCCCATGGAGTTAGTCCTCCGCAGGTACAGGACTTGACATTTCCTATTGACGAACATCATCAAGTTCCTACTAGACCATTTCTGCAACCTGTCAATCAAAATCATCTGGTATACCAGCTACTCCTCCAAGTGTTGCTGAGGATATATCCTGGCCCATCATCTAAGTCATTAATGAAGCTGTTAAACCAAATTGGGCCCAGTACCAATCCCTGAGGAATATCAAGTAATACTCAAGGAATAAATACCACAGGCTTTTGCATGCATAGCTAACCTAGATGATCTGCTCATAATTTTAAGATGCACAAAAAATACCTGAGTCACCCAAAAAGGTTTAGGAAATGTGCATGGAAATATTAGAGTAAGAATACTGTTAGAGAGAAACAAGGAGATACATTGATCCAGTTTTGCTTAAAAAACCTAAAAGCCTGGTTTATCATGACCATTAACACAAAGAAATATGGGCTAAAATATTACTTATTGACGATGATAGCTTATTTTGTTTCTGTTGCGCATATTAATACGTAGCAGTTCCAAAGGCATTGCCAAAGACCTTTGTCTATTTTGAAGAGCTGTGGTTCAGGGATAACTTCTCCAATTCTAGGTAACTTATTTCTGAATCATCGTCTGCCTTCAGGACAGAGCTGTGCTAGGAAACACATACCTTTTCAATCGCCAACCCCAGCTACGGAGTAGCTACTAAATTCTTCCTACGTATTCTTTTGTATACTTTCCTATCTTATGAATCTACACTTCTCTTTCAGTTAGGTTTATTCATTGCATAGTGTCCTGCTCCAAAGATGTTGCAGAGATGTTTATCTTTCAGCTGACCGTGACAGCAGACCTTCAGCCTTGGCCCACAAAACAGCTTTCTGTATATTCACAGGAGTGCACTCCAGATGGATCCTTTGAATGGCACTAAGTACAACCTATAAATGTAAACACTTGAGTTTTCCCGGGTAGTGATTTATCTTTGTAAAAATATGAACTCCCACTGCTGCTTTTCTACAATTGTTGGTTCATGTTATTGACTATATATTTTTTCTATCCCAAAGGACTGGGCATTTGTCCTTGACAATCTTTTGGGTAAAACAAAATTTAGCCTTTCAATTTTCAAGAATTCTGAGAAATTGTGTTCCATTACAAATGACATGTTCTTTTGAAATTCTGAAGCAGGCAACAATGGCAGCCATTATAAATTTCATTTTACAATGCTAACTTTACACTTCAGTGTCTTCTTTCAGGAAAATAATGGATTTGATTGTTTGAAAAATCATATACTTTATGGTCGATGCTGATTCTGAATATCAATGCAGCTGTGAGCAGCAAACAAGCATTTTCATACGTTAAAATTAGCAGTTTTCCTTCTCACATGTAGCAAGCTTTTATTATACCAGCAGATAAAACTATTTAAGAAATTCACATTCAAATGGGTAGCTTAGCTTTCCAGATGCCCAGATCTAACCAAAACTGCCATCAATTGGCATCAGATTTATCTATGCCATATATCATACGATATTATATAACATTATATAGGATTCTTAGCCAAAAAAACCCCACAAACAGTAAGATTCCATACTCAAAGCAGTTTGTAATATTAGTTCAGTTAAATTAGTTTGAGCTGTCTGTATTCCTTAATGTTATTTTTAAGAATTGTTACTGGCAGAAAAATTATTCAGAACAATAATAATAAAATACCTTCCCCAAAGTAACAAGAAATTAATTCAGACTTCAAGGCATTTGCTATTTAAAAGGAGCACTGGAAAAAGCACTAAACCACTGTACATAAACTAAAATAACAGCAAGGGTATTCTTCTCTCTGCCTAATACTATCAAAGATGACAGATTTTCCCCCTTTCTTAGAATCCATTTTCCTTGTAAAATGAGGGAATCTTGCAGATCACTGTCCTGAAACATGCTGAGCCTATGAAGTCTCCAAGTAAAACTGGGAGTTCAGCACCTTACAGGAGGCTCTCAAGTGGTTTTGTACAAGGCAATATTGCTCATGCTCCTGACCTCATTGGTCAGTTATAACCACTACCACCTCTCACTCTCATTACGAGAGGGGAAAAAAATCTAGCCAACAATTCATCAGTTCTAAGTACAGCACTTGGCATTTTATAGTATTACGCATGTGTCCAAAGACAGCTACCCATTTTCTCAAGTAAAGTTTGGGGCTCAGAGGTATTAATACAAAACAGGAGAATATGGGGGGGTGGGGGGAATATTCGTTGCCTGAAAAGTGTAATGTGGGTTAGCACATATGCATTTTCTGACCTTTTAAGTAGGTTGAAGTGAGAGAAAAAAATCTGACCAGCAAGATAACATGCATCAGATCTTTCCCATGTCTCAAAACAAAGATAATCATTCATTTTTAAAAAAACTCTTGAAAGGAAACAATGCTTCTAAAATCAAACCAAACCCTCACTCTTAATCAGTACTTTTCTTCTAGTAAAGTTGACAAACAAATCTGCATCCACAGATAAAGCCATTTTCTAAAATTGAAGGGAATAAACAGCTATTAACACTCCAGGGAGAAGAATGTATTTAGGCAGAACTGGAAGGAGTGATTCAGTGGTGGGCCAGTGGTTTTGGTCAAACTTTCACCACATAAATACTACTGCAAAAATGTAACAACTGATACAAATTAAATTCAACTAAGACCAACTTCTGGATTGAAGCAACAGAGCCCAAATACTAAAGGTTATCTAATTAAATACCCAGAATACTTCCAGCTATGAAGACGACACACAGTAAAAAGAAATTAAAGAGTTTCATATGACACAGATGAGATTCTGAAGTGCTTGCCAAAACAGGTCCCAAACACACAAGAAAGAGAACCACCAGCCTTAAATCTAAGCCTAACGCTGTAGACAGCCTCATCTATTTGGATTCACTGAAGCCGCTTCTAAGGAGGTTGTCACACAGTAGAGGGTGTTATATACTAAAAAAAAAAAAAAAAGAAAAGCTGAAGAAAATAATAATTCCTGATAATTCCTTCTATTTTCCACAGATGGGGATTAGAGATATGGGTGATTAAACAGTCTGCATAAGGTCACAGTGATGCACTGAAAGCACAGCACTGAGCTGTAGTCCAGTAAACAGCATCGTCAGGATGTTCTTACATTACCAACATATTAAAAGTATTAATATGAAGATGCCAGAAGAGAACAGAAAACCAAAAGCTGAAAAACTGAAAGTAAAGCTGACAAACTGAAACTAAAGAAATGCATAAAAATATAAAGTTATGGATAACAGTGAAGCTTTCAGTAAACTCAAACTGACTAGACCTGAGCAGAGGACCAGAATTTAAGCACAGTTAGATGGTACCTCAGTTAGATGAAGAAGAACTAGTATTAGATAGAGAAAAAACATGGCACCCTATACAATAGGAATTTGTCCTACCAAGATTTATTATTTAGAAAGGAAATTAATCCAAAGGCATCCATTAAGCACCACGATGAAGAATAAAAACAATGCATATAAGATCACCATTAGCTAAGGCCGAAATTTGAAATCCAAATTAACTAACACCAGCTACCACAATAAATGAGATACTTCAAGTCAATGACAGCTACCAGCCCGAAACACTGAAATGTAGCAGACAGGTATCTCACAGCTGGAATTACAATTATATATTTTTCCCTGCTGTCATTTTGAGTATTCATTCTCAGTACTGAACATAGCTTTGAGCAAAATAATAAAATTTTTCAGTCCTATTTCCTAGCCGTCTTTCTATCCTGAAAGTCACTCTGCCAAATAGTAAACACTCTACAGTGAGAGTGTGGATGAGTAAGTGTGCGTAATCGACTCTGACCCTGCGCAGTTACAGAACAGGAATAAGCAACATGAAGTTTCTTTGCCAGTGGCATCATACTGATGGCTTTAGCTTTGATTTGGTATTCATTTTTCACAACACCTGCACCCTTGATGCAATGGCAGGTTAACTACCCATGCTTCCTTTTAAATGGAGTTTTCAGTCACACAGTACACAAGCATCTTCACCCTTAAATGACAAACAGAAGGCTTCAGTCAAAGCTTCTAATTGAATTTCAAAACAACAGAGAAGCAGATACACACAGAGAAGACTTTCACGTTACTTGTTACATGTTACCTCTGTGTGTTCCCGTATATATTTCCCCATACAAATTAATTACGTGAGCACTTTTTCTCCTCCATCAAGAAGTTTGCTTCTGTGTTCCTTCTACCATAAACCGCCTTATAAACCAGTGCTGCCTTTGATCTGGGCCTGCTCCAAAATTTCCTCTCCATCCTCATACGTATTATGCAAAGCTCACATGTCCCAGAATAAAGAACGACAAAGGACACATTAATGCACAATGCACAGCTCAGCGCAGTGCTGAGTAGTATGTGATAAATGCTTGGAAATCCTAAAACCTTAGCCAGGGTGTGACAACAGCAGTGTAATGTGGCCAAAGAGGCATCAGTCAGCGTTGATTAACAAGGCAGATTCTCTGAATCTTGGTTAAAATGGATTTCCTGTCGCAAACAACCACACAGTAAGCACACCTCCTCTTTTCAGCAGCTAACTATATTTCAGTAAAATAAGCCAGAAAACTTTCTTGTCCTATGCCTCAGTTAAAAAAAAAAACAAAACAAAAACGTATGTTGTAGAGAAGCAGCAGTAGATAGCACTGACCACCTCTCATGACCAGGAGCAATACATGCATCTTCTACAAAAGAAGGAAGGCACAGCTTTGGGGAAAAGGAGGAAACGCTAGCTGTGTAAAAGAAGTTCTCACATGTTAATTACACAAATCTGAACAGAGATCCATGAATGGCCATCAAAAATAGTGCTGATTATCAGTTGTTAATCATGCTGGCCTTATTTAAGTGGGTTACAATTTTCATCTTCTCAACCACAGAATTCTGTAAAATGAGAATAATGAGCTACACCTTTTTGTGCAATGAAAGGAATATCCGAAATTAAAATCCTCTCCTGCAAAATTTTGTGGTTTTTTCATGCATATTCCAAGAATTTTTATAACTTTCCCAAGAACTGTGACTTTAAATAGAGAGAAGTAAAATGCCAAAAGAAACCATACTATATTGCTGAAAAACTTAATTCCAAAGATTTTAATTTTAGAACAAGTGCAATAAATACATGAAATTTATTCTTAACACCAGAAAAAAAACAGGTATTAGTGTAAAATTTTAGATATAAAGGAATTTTTTTATTAATGAATTATCCAAACCAGCAGTTCTACCCATTCTTTATCTCCCTGCTGTAATTACGCGTAGCATCACCTTCAAAGAATATTAGCTTTATTCCATTAATACATTCATCACTTTCATCATCAAACACAATGCCTTAATAGATAAAATCTTTCTTCAGCATTGTTTAAGTATGTTCATACTACAAGATGTCTTTAATGTTCTCCTCTACAGTACTGTCTCAACAGTACCTCTTGATGAATGACAGCTTCAGATATCATGGAGTTGAACAGTATCATTTGGAGTATCTTTTTTTTTTAAAACACGAAAATCCTACAGTTCTTAATGTGTTGAAAACTAAAGATTTAATGCTTAAAACACACCAGATTTTTCCTTCTCTTTTCCAAATGAACTCCAGAGGTCTGGAAAAAAAAATAAAGGCCATGTCTAAACCATCATGCAGAGGTATCTATAGCAGTAACAAGCGATTCTGTCATGAAATGAAACCATTGGGAAGCTCAGTAACTGCAAGCTAGCTCATGGAAAGCCAGGACGTACTAGAACAAGTTCAGTGCCAAGCGAATGCAGCCTTTCACATTCCAGATGATCAGTAGTGCTTTGTACGAGCAGTTGTGGTCAACATGAGGTCAAAGATCTTTATTGCATCAAAGCATCTCCAATGCAAAACAACTTCTTCACTGTCTATAATTAACTTCCCTACTGCACAATATTTTGCCAAGCAGAAGAACATTCTATTCAGGTAGAACCCTGATCAATCAGTTCCCTTTTTTTTTCCACCTGGTCACTAGAGAGATTTATCTCAGATTGCTGGCCAAACTGCAGAAGAATATTCACATTATGAGGCATGCATATTTAATTTCAGAAACATGTATAAAAAAAGTTGAAAAATATTATTTACAAAGTATTCTTCCTCCTCTTCAGTAAATGCATTCTTTCACAGATGTTCTTATTGCACTGCCTTTTTTATTTATGAATGTAAAGGTATGGTCTTTAAATAATGAATAGTCATGTCATATCTTTCATCTAGATATGATCAAAAGAGCTTCTCTCAAGACTTACTCTTTCAGAAATTCAGGCAATTTGTCTGATTTTACCTTCCACGTTTGTTTTCTTCTCAAAAACCCTCTAATGGTTTCTCATTGTTAACTTAAAAACAGTGAAAACATTTTAACCAATCTTTCAGATACAACTTATTATAGCCTCATTCCATGTTACTTTGAAAGCGAGCTTCTTGCTCTTACTGGGACAACTTGAACTGCTACTGAATCTATTATATAGTTGGCATGCAACAGAATGGCATAATTCATTCAGACAGGGTATCACGAATTCTGCAGCACTTGGAACTGCAAAACATGATAAAAATCAAAACACAAGTATCAGAAGATCGCCTTTTCAACCTAACCCAAGACTAGTAAATCGTAGACATAACAACTGCTACTGAACACCATAAACTAAAAGACATTTTCTAGTTAGGTTGACTAAGACAGCAACATTACAGGAGTCACAATTAATAGCGACCAAGCACACCACACAGCAGAGATTGTCAGAGTGTTGTACATCAACACTTGCTTTGTCCAGCAACCAGTGACACTGACTGTAATACTGCAGAGTCCTCACAAGTGTAAAACGTATTATTTGATCAGGTAGCACGTCCATTACTGCCCAGCCATCAGCAGCAGGCTGGGCACTTCTGCCATGAGTGATCTTTCAGGTAAAGTTTATGTGTTGGCTGACCAAGGGGGCAGTGCATGCTGCACCCCCATGCTGACTCCAATCGATACATCAGGCAGATCCTCATCAGGGACAATTAGAATCAGGCTAAAGGTTCGTTTCACTTTTCCCTGCAGTGTAGTACTGTTAGGCAGAACAAACTGCCCAAATGTTGGCTGTAATTTTTAAGAGTTCCTTCTGATGGCTTTCCCAGATTGCCCTTCCAGGCAAACGTTCTACCTACCTCAAAAAACCTCACCTTGGTTTATGCCAAAAATGGCATCATTTATTCACAGCTCAAATTTGTATGTGAGACAGAACTTGGTGAGCCAGCACATTGTTATTTCTGTACTAATCATATTGAATCAAATTGGTTGGGGTTTTTTTCCCATTTGACACTAACATCTGAAAAGCCTTAAACCCCGAAACACATCGACAGGCAGACATTTTGATAATGGGACTCTGTGCTCATCTAACTCCTTTCACCAGAAAATTTGATTGTAAAATGTCTTTAGAAAAACTAATTTTTTCTTACTTCTAAATTATGGAAAAACTTATAGCTAAACATCCAATACCGTGAAATGAATTTGCTTGAAAAAAGTAACTGAATATTTAACTCTAAGTACTTCAGAGCTACTGACACATTCTAGTTTACAAACCATACTCCTGAGCCTATACAGGATTAAGAACATCTCCAGCAGTACACCCATGGGTGAAACCTGTCACTTTCTTCAAAAAGCTGAATTTTTTTTATGTTTAGGCTACTAATTTAAGCAACTAACTTCTACTGATTCATACATGATCAGGTCTTTGCACAGAACAGGGCTGATTACTGGAAATGTAAAATTAAATTACTATAACCAAGATAAGAATAATGATTGAGAAGGTAAGGGGGCATTCAGCTTCCCAAACGCGGCAGTTCCAAATTCATCCAATTTGAGTTGAGTATGTAACCTAGAACATGCTATGTTATATCCATAACAATAAAGAAAAAGAACTTAAATTTTGATTTTAAAATTTCAATGCAACCTGTAATGAATATTCCTGTGATTACTGTAAATTAAAATATTGTTTCATCTAAACAATTAGAAGTGAATTTATGACATGGGCTTTAATGAAGCATTAACTTCTTTCAAATTTATTTTGCAATCTTACCATACTCATGCTTAGTCACCATACATTAAAAAGAGAAAACAAATTTTGTTTCACACTCTTAAATAGATCTTACAACCTCTAAATATTCTAGCAAGTAATTAAGAGAGGAAGCCTGTCTCTGAAGTAATTGAGAATTATGCCAGAGAGCTAGGATACTGCTATCCAAAACCTCACAAAATTTCATAATGAGAACTCAAAAAGCCACTGTTATTTTTAAATCTCAAGAGTGTGGAAGACTTGCTTAATGTTCTAATAAGGAACATGTTCATGGTGTGGAATTGCAGCATCTCCAATTAAAGACTGAAAATCAATAAACTATAAAAAGAAACTGTGTGAAGAAGGTTCCTCAAAACGCTTTGAAATGCAGCCATTTATTCCAAAAGTTGAAGAAAAATAAAAGTGGTGATAAGGCTATGGATTTATTCTGGTCATACTTGTTAAGAACACAAAATATTTCTACCATATTCTTACGTTATGAATTTAAAGCCAATATCATGTAGGGAATAACTCTCATTAAAACCCCTAACAGATACGGTGAAATTTATCTTTCAGCTCTATGAATAACGGGTGAACAGACACCGTAAACAACAAACATATTGGAGAGAGCCATAACAAATTCTACTGTACTTCATACTCCACAGTGTTAGTTGGAAACAGTTTTATAATTCTAATGCCATCAGCTAGAAGGCATTAAGACCATTAGTAGCCAGCTACTGGTTTTATCAGGTGTTATTACAATAGCTCAAATAATAAAACATAATCGTCCACTATACTATAATTAATACAATATCAAACTGATTACAACCAGGATGTAGTGTTATACATGGGTTCATGAGTTTCCAGAAGACACAATTAAGGATTTGTAAAAATTATTTTATTTCAGTAAAGCTCATTATCCAGAAGATTTACAAATCCACATATTTACAAACAGATTGATCCGTTCAAAAAAATTATCCAAATCGCCTTGGAAAAGGTAAATTAATGGATTGATTTCTAAGGCATTTTCAGATTTGATGAATTCATCCCTATTTCCTGATACTTCCTTTGGAACCTCTGTTCCTTCTAGCACAAAATTTTCTCACTTCATCCTTAAGTGTCTGAAACAACGGTAGTGTATGTAGCTTGCTGCAGAAAATGAACTTTTCTCGCTCTTCATTTTTGTCTAATCAACTCTCTCCTGCTCAGTGTGAATGTTTTCTGTTAATGTAATGGTAAACAGCACCTGAAGTATAGCAGTGGCCTTGTACATGACACACCAACTTGCCATCTTAAGCAGATTTTTATAAGAAAACCCTCATCTAGCAAAGCAACCAGTCATTCGTCTTGCCAATCACAGTGTCAGTTCTGAACAAATCAGACTTAACATTTTCATTATCCCACTCCCACTATGTTTTTCTCAAGGCTAAGAAGTTATTAAATTGTATCAATATTTTCATCCATGCTCTGACTAAAATAATTCAACTGTGCAGTGTCACAGCCTCCATCAAAATGGGAGGAAATTTAATATTCAAGTGTTTAAAATGGAATCTGTTATGATACATTATTGAATATATTTTATGCTTATGTCTCTACTTTGAAAGCATAATCTTAGCACCTATGTTTGTTAGTGGTTTTGGCATATCACTAGCTACAGTAGCCACATCTATAGTGTGCGAGACCTTCAAAGAACTCTTTCGAGAGAGATTTGGCCTCCCAGTGCTAAAAAGAAAAAAATCTCTTGCCTGATAAAAATATATATATATAGCATTGAACAAAGAGGGGTTCTTCTTTGAATTTAGGATATTTATCCTGTACTGCATTATTTTCCATTGAAAGATTCCCTCTTAATTAAAACTCATGTGGCTTTATAGAGGATAATCTTGTCTCTCATGAAGACCACACAAGTTCTGTCACTGATTCCAGTATGACATCCAACGTGCAGTCCCTTTGGATACACAAGTTTGTATTGTTTATAAGCTTTGCAATGCACAAAGCTTTGTTATCTGCAGAAATGAAAAAGCTGAAAAAAACCTCACTCTGGTTCATCATATACCTCTCTCCAATTCACATCCAGGAACTTATGCCTTACATCTGTTTGCACAGCAAATAAGTAAACAATATGAATGCACTGCACACTTTGGAAAATTATATACCAACAGAGTATCCACAATGCCAACAACACCACCTGAATGGGATGATCAGAAGTTAGCTCAGTACGTTTTATTTCCTAGCCACATTTAGTATTTCTGACTGTGAAATCTTCACTGTGATAGATATTTTCTTTTAGTATGCTTTGAATGGTAAGCAAGCAAATTAATTATTTAAACTTGACTGCAAAATGATCATGAATTTCTCTTTTATCTTTGAAGCTTTCAAACATGAGGTAGAAGCACCATCAAATTTAGGCAACCTCATTACTTCAGATTATATCCTTAGGAACAAATCTGTCTTCAGAAAAGGATTATGTTTACACATAAAATCAATTAATTCAGGAAGCAGGATCTATTACATCTTCTCTCTTTAAAGAGCCGCGTATTATTGGATTAATTTTGTTATTCACTAGTATCTGTAGAACATTAGATGCCTGCAGTTCTAAAATGCTACCCTTATTTTCAGGACAGCTACTGTTTTCCCTAGGCAAATCTGCAGCATTTGTAAAAAAGATTTTACTTAACTGTTTGCCAGACAGTAATATAGAATTTAAAAATCTTAATGGAAAATGAAAACTGATTCTAGCCTTCTGCCTAAAAGCAATGATTGTACAGTAGCTGTTTCAAATGCAAGATAAAAGTCTTGCTTTCAAACACTGAAGAGTTGATGCTCCTCTTCCGTTTACTGAAGTAACTGAAAACCAAAAGACCTTATTCACAGAAGCTTCTGGCTGCAGATATTCTCTGGCACAGAACCTTCAGAGCGTGAGGGAATTCACATTCTCTTACTGGTTCACTTAGGTGGTTACCGAGCTATCTACTGGGAATCCAATGACTATTCCTGTCTAAGATGAAGTTCCCATTAAAGAGAAAAGCCCTAGAGTTCACTTACATCTAATACCCAAAAGGGATTTAACAGTAGACACAGTCTTCAGAGGAAATGAAGGGTCTGGAAAAAGAAATAAAATCTCTTCTATAGGGTCTACATGATATTTAAATGCAGTAGAGCTTTTACACAAGAGAATTTAATTATAGAATGGATTCACCCCAACCCTAAATAGATACTGCCACTTCACATTAATATATTAGATGATTTCCCCATTTGTCCTAAACAAGCCTTGCAGGGTTAACACCATGAGTGAACTAGAACTACTCTTAGTTTACATTACAAAATATATTTTAAAAAGGGCCATCATCACCAAATCACAGAATGGTAGGGGTTGGAAGGGACCTCTAGTATCAAACAGTATCCAAAGACAGCATTGTCTATCAGAAGGTATACATTGAAGTTCTTCCTTTAGCTTGGGCTTTATGATTTCAGTATTTCATCCCTATCGCACAGTCTAATTATACGATTAGCCCTTGTAAGACACAGGCTATTACATAATCTCAGGTGTAACACAGACATAACCATTAACATTTCTATCTGTCCTGAATAACATTTCTTATCAGCAATTACTTTTCAGGGCCTGTAGCCAAACGACTAGAAGTAATGTGAAGGCAGGCAGAAAGAGATTGCGCTATGTGCAGTTTTATGCTAAAATGTGAACACATGCTTATTTTGGAAGCCCATATTTATATTTTTCTTCACATACATCTAGCAGCCTGCCCTTGGGAAGTTGCTACTTGTGTCAGAATAAGACAGGAAAAATAGCACTGGTAGAGCAGCAAGTGATACTTATTTCCAAGGGTTATTAATACAAAATATGTCTTGCTCATGAGCAGCTAAAGCACAACACTTGACAACTGGCTAGCACTGCTACAATAGACTGTAAATGCAATTGCAAGGCTTGGTTCTGTGATATTGTAAGAGGGCCAGCACCCTCAATCACTAATGGATAGTTATATGTGTGACCGTATCATCTGTTTTAGCTTCACAGACTGGATTTTATTACAGACACCTTCTGTCACTACAGTGGATCGCTGCCAATCTAAACCACTGATATTGCAGTGAGCATCCAACTCCTCCTGCAACACAACTGTTAAAGTTCCCCTCGTTCAGTTTTTCTTTGAGGTTGGAGGAAGCAGCCCACGCTGGAAGGCAGCCTTACTATTTGAGTTGTAGAGGTGCACATGTGTAGTTCCAAACTTCCTACAAAGTTTAAAATTATAAAAAATATTAAACCAAATGCAATAAAGACTGGAAATATCAGTCTGGCACAGCATCTGTGTAATTTATCAGACTACTTAGAATGGTGAGCTACTGTATTTCAGTTTCAATATACTATTTTTCCAGGGGAGATGTTGGATTCTGATAAATGAAAAATAAAACAATTAAGTGCAGTTCTTTATTTTTAAAACATTCTGAAATTTACATATGCAAACTCCAAGCCCATGAATACTCACAAATCTTACGATTAGAAACTGCAAGTTGTCTTATTGGTACAGAGAAAAAACACATGTCTAAAGATAATTTGAGTCTGGCATCGTAATTCCTGCTTCTGGGTAGTGTAGGCTGACCTAACTAATTTAAATGCTGTAGTCCCCACAGACTAAACCTGCGTTAAATCTCAAAGGATGCACAAAAGGATGGCAGCAGTTTCCATCCGATAAGATTTTTTTTTTTTAATAAAAATGGACTCCAAAACAAGGTTACAATTTACAATTAATTGTTTAAAAGTAGTATTCCTGATTCTCAGATTCTTGTATCTGAAGAAAATAACAAGAAAGAGACATCTATGAGAAGTTAGCGGGGTGAAAATCTGAAACTTATTCCTCCAAAAGGACCCAAAGCCAAAGAGTCCGCTTATTCTAGTGCGTCATTTATAACTGACCAGCTTTATGTAACCTGAACCTTTACACAGTGTAGCAACTGACTGCAACTGGCTTACACCATAACATTGCACCAGAGGGATAAAGGACATAAATTTTATCTGACACAGGAAAAGGAATTGGACACTTGCCTTGTCCTCCCCCCACGTATTCCTTGAACGGAGAAGTAGGCAGAAGAAGAGGTAAGAAGAGAGAAGACAAATGTGAGGATGCGGTAAGATGTCATGAGATGATGACTTCTCTAACTGCCCATTTGGTTTTTTGTTTTCATCTTTCCTCAGTTCTTCATATATGTATGTATTATTGTTAAGGTTCCTTAATTCCACACATTGTGCCTCACCAACTATTAGAAACATTTTAATTATAATTTCAAAATATTTTCACCATTTTTGCTCAAAGTAGAAACTGGCAGGCTCCATTTATATAAAATAAAAACAAACTAAATCACTACACCCATGGAATTTGCTGTGGCAAAAGCGTATCTCCAGCTCTCTTGCTTGGGATGAAAAGATTTAAAACATGATTTGAAATTAAATCAGAGATTAATTTTGAAAGGTGAGCATCTGCCCCATTAATAGCAAACTCAGAAACTAAACAAGTAATATCATTAACTACATGTAACTGCTTCCAAAAAACACGTTGGAATTTTAAGATAATCACTGAAGACCCCCGATTTAATAATGCCTAAAGGTCCAAATGAACTCTGCTAATAAACAGGTTCTAGTTTTACCTCCCAGGATTCTCTAATTATGTAGAATTCAGTCAAAAACGAACAGCTCACCAGGGAAAAAAGAAAATAAATAAATAAAATAATCCCTCACAATAATGGCCACAAACAGAGAAATGCCAAATTATTGCCTGGACTACAGGCTCCTTTTTGTAATGACATTCGTGTTAAGCAACCTATTTACAGGATTAAGTAAAGCTGACAGAATCTGCACTCCATTGCCTCATAGTATGACATCCAAAACCATGATATGAAGTCCTGGAGTTATATTTCATGCATCATTCTGCAATATAAGGGATAAAGCAATATAAAGGATATATTCTGCTTCAGAAGGAATAGGCAAAGGAGAGGCAGTGGAATAGTCCCGTATGTTAGGGATTGTTTTGACTGTCTAAAGCTTTAATGACGGTGACATCAGGGTTGAGCGTTTACTATCAGGGGAAGGCCGGTAAGGTAGATATCATGGGAGCAGGTGGGAGTCTGTTACAGATTGCCCAGCCAAGATCAAGAGATAGACGAAATATTCTATAAGCACCTGGGAGAAGTTCCACAACCGCTAGCACTTGTTCTCATGAAAGGACTTCAACTTACTACATGTCTGCTGGAAACACAATACAGCAGAGGATAAACAGTCTAGGAGGTTCCTGGAGTGTGTGGGAGACAACTTCCTGATAGCTTTCTGGTGAGTGAGCCAACTAGGGAAGGCACAGTGCTGACCCTGTTGTTTGTGACCAGAGAAGGATTTGATGGCTGGAGGCCATCTCGGGTTCAGCAACCACAAAACTGTAGTCTTCAGTTATTGAGGAAGTAAGGAGGGTAGCCAGCAGAACTGCTACCTTGGACTTCCTGAGGGCAGACTTTGGCCTGTTTAGGAGAGTAGTTGACAGCTTCCCTTGGAAGGCAGTCCTGAAGGGCAAAGGAGTGAGGAAGGCTGGACATTCTTCAAGAAGGAAATCTTAAAGACACAGGAGCAGGCTGTCCCCATGTACCAAAAGGTGAGCAGGTGCAAAGAAAACCAGTCTGGCTGAACAGACAGCTGTCAGTGAAACTCAGGATAAACAAGAGGATTTATGTCCTTTGAAAAAGGGGCAGGCAACTCCATATGACTGCAAGGATGTTGTGAGGCTATACAATGAGAAAATTAGAAGTGTCAAAACCCAGCTAGAACTTAATCTGGCTACTGCCATAAAGGACAATAAAAAAAAAAAAATGTTTCTACAAATAACTTCGCAACAAAAAGAGACCTAAGGAGGATCTCCATCCTTTATTGGATGTGGAGAGAAAGTCTTATGAGGAATGACTGAGGGAACTGGAGTTGTTCAGTCTGGAGAAAAGGAGGCTCAGAGGAGACATTGCTACTCTCTACAGCTACCTGAAAGGACGTTGTAGCCATGTGGGGGGTTGGTCTCTTTTCCCAAGTAGCAGCACAAGAGAAAACGGCCTCAAGCTGCATCAGGGGAGGTTTAGGTTGGACATTAGGAAATATTTATTCAGCAAAAGAGTTGTGAAGCATTGGAACAGGCTGTCCAGGGAAGTGGTGGAGTCATCCTTTAAATACCTCCAGGAATGACACGTAGGTGTGGTGCTGAGGGATGTGGTTTAGAGGTGGACTTAGCGGTACTAGGTTAAAGTTTGGACTTGATGATCTTAGCAGGTTTTTCTAATCTAAACATTTCTATGATAAATAACTGCTATTGGAACAGTATTTCAAAATAGATGTAAATTGTAATTGCATCTGCTCTGAGTTACGTATGTATAATCATGGTGTTACTAAGGAGTGCAAATGGTGAATCTGTTCCAAAGTCATTTGAGTATTTTTGAAAATTCTACCCAGTAACTGTAATGACATTCAAAACATTCTGATCTAAGTTCCATACTGAAATTGCATTGACAGATTTTTTTTGCCCAGTGCTTATCAGTCAGGTAACAAACAAGATTAACGCTTTTTTCAATATTTATGAGGCAGGAAGAAAAAGGAACTGTGCTCACAGAGAATGTATCACTTCTTTTACAGAACTTAATGTTCCTTGATTTCAGCAAGAGAAGTTTGACAAGGCTGACAAGGAAGGAAAGCAGGTGGGCAGGAAATCTTGATTCACGGCTCTGTCAATTCATCCTCAACAACCTTGTTACGTGTCTGAATAAGAGACAGTTCAGGATATTTTAAATAAACACCCTCATTAACTGTTGAATACTATTTTCCTATTCTACAGCAAAATTGTTACAACTCCTGTGAAATTGTCAGATTTTTCTACCTGCTATCAGACAGAGCAAAGGGACAAGCTCTAGCAACTCTTGATGCAGTTGTAACTTTTGGTTTGTTTTTTTTTCGCAGCACGTAGACAGGATGCAGTGTTAGGACACAGCACTATAACAGAGCAATGGGTATACACCACTGTGTGGTGTCACTGTCCTGCACTCCAGGTGCACACTGGTGACTAAGACAAAAAGCAGCAGAGAACGTAGATGCTTTTGTTGCAGAAACAGAACTTTCTATTCAATGAGCTGTTGACTGCCACTACTTTCTTGCAGGTTGGCATTTACATGAAAAGAATGAACCAAGGAAGAAAAAAAAAAAAAGAAGAAAACCACTTTACCAATACAAAGCCAAAACAACCTTACAGAGTGCAACTACATACCATTACAGTCTCCAAACATAAGCAGAAGTAAGTGAACTCAAACCAGCAGCCTCCAGTCACAAGGAAACACCTCCTGGTGTTTCCCCATTCAATAAACTTCTAGGAGAACAACAACAACAAAAAAAACCCAATCCCAAATGCCTCCCATATTTTCCTGCTCCCAACACCACCAAAACCAAAACTCTTCCATTTCAGGTCAAGTCTATAATCACTGAAGCGTCTTCTTTCTAAACTGTTCTCAGTATAATTCAATACACCAGGTATGAGGCATTAAGATAAAACTTACAGTCTAGTCATTAAATACTCCTAATGCTACAACTCTAGTGAACGGAAGAGGAAAAAAAAAACAAATAAAAGATTGGCTTTGTTTGATTTTTGAGGGGAGGGAAGGTGGTGGAGCTTGGCAGATGAGTAGAGGTGACATTTCACATATTCCAGTCAGTATTCCCAGCACCAGAGTGAATACAGTACCCAGAGGCATCTACAATGAGTTTTATTTTCTTGGGCAGGTGTATGTACATACATTAGGTACTTCCAACAGATCTGCACCACAGCGAGGAAGATCACTGAAGCTAGAGAAGCTACCTGAAGCATTTCTTCATACTGCTGTTTTCACTGAATTGTAAAAATATGGATAAGGGCCAGCATGAGGTTCATAAAATCCAGTCCTGAAGTGAGCTCAGGAGATTTACAAGCCTCATTCTAACCTCTTCCATCCTTTCTGTTCAGCATATTTTAAATATAATTTAACAATTTGACTTATGTTCTTTAAACATCTGACCAATTTGAAACGCTGGCTTTAAGTGAAATTAAGAGAAATTTGGTTTATTACGTATCAGTAATACTTATGACTTCTCTACTTAGTGCTATTTCTCTCCTTCTTTCCCGAATTTTCCTGCACTCTTCCTCGAGAAATCTTGCCGGTGTTTTCAAAACTGATTGGGTCAAGCTCAGCAATAAAGCCAGAGGTAGGTAATGCTTATCTTGGCAGATGCAGCTATGTCAGAGCAAATTTGAACACTCCAAAGTGCTTAACAGGATTGCTATTGCCACTGCTGAGCACAGCAACTTTTCTATCGTCACATCTACTCTGAGCATCAGTTGGTCATTGTACAAAATGTTGGCGTGATGATGGGAATAAGCAGAATGAAACAGAACAATCTACTTTTTCTGAATTTCATGGAAACAGGTATTTTACTAGAATAACTGTATTGCTCACATTTACACAGCAGCATTACTAGTTTATCCTCCACTTCTACTTGTCTCTATCGAATTAATTTTTTTTCTTTTTTACTCAACAGTGATAGAGGCTATTATTTCCATCAGTATTTCCCAGCTTTGAAAAGTTAAATCTACTTAAATAGGAAGTGCAAAGAGCCATTACATAGTCACAGATGAGATGTTATGCTTCTGCTCCACACCTGCACTGCAATGCTGCCTCCATGCAAGCAATGGCACTCATCTTGGCTCTAGTTAAAATGGTGCTGATGTGAGACTGAGTTTTGATCCAGTCCCTTTCAGCCTCACTTGACACAATCTCCTTTTTCCTCCAACTCAAAACTTCTGCCTGATTTGGATCTTGGGATGGAGAATACTTTCCTCCCATTCTGCTTGTAAGGATACGTCTAAACAATAGCATGTAGAAATAACTTTCTGAACATAGGTTCAGCATCTGAGAACAGGATGCCAGTGTCATCCTGCTCTGTTTTCCGTGACAAATGAATAAGCATAATTATAAAAAATTTTTGAAGTATTAAGGGGAAGGTTGGATTCTTCGCATTCTCAGCACTCTTCTAGGAGATATCTATATTTTAGATATAAGCAATTAGTATAAAGACTGGAAGTGCATACAAGCAGGCCATTAATTATACAGTTCTGATACAATTAATACTATCTTTCTGAACTAGTCCCCTCTGACTTAATTTTTTACTTACTCTTAGCAAGCTGTCATGTCAGAATTCAGACTTCACAATACAGGACACTGGCTTAATATACGTGCAGTGGAAATATTAAAGAGCACTAAAAAAATGAGGAAAGCTCTATGTGTTATTACTTGGCAAGACTCTCTAAAGGAAATGTAAACGTGTTTAATACATACAGTGTAACATGTATTTCAGAATTTGAGGTGCTATATCATAAGTTTCAATGCCAAAAACAGAGACCAAAAAAAGCAACTTGACTAAGGACACCTTATGCTAAACAATAACAATCCTCTCCCCTAAGATTACAGTAAAGAAATATTTTTTTTTACTATGTGTCCATTCTATTGGACAAATCAGCTTTGCTACTGTACTAGCACCATCAAACTTCCATGAACTAGTTTGGTTTTAAGTGGAATATGAAGTATAACATGGACAAATTAAAATAAAAGAGTAAGAGCTTACAGGGAGAAAATTCAACAGCTTAATTCTGTGAAAAGTTTTCCAGGTAAAGTTCTGCCAGCCATACATCCAGTATTCCTGACTATCTTAGCTCTGACCATTCTCCTTACTTCAAGTTAATCATCTATCGGAATCCCTGCTTCAAACTGTCGTGCCACTTAGGATGCAGTTGCAGGATTGTCTCAGTCTTGGACAAAATCCCCTTTGTAGATTTTTCACTTATCAGCCAAAATTTCCTGGGCAGACTGGCACATAGCTTTGCTTTTCTTTTCTGAGAAATACCAATGGTACCCCAGTGATCAAGCACCTTTTTAGTTTTCAGACCAAATATTCCTTACAAAAATTATTTGTAAGAAAAAGCAGCGTGTAAATAAAGTGAAGAAACAGTACATGTAGCATACAAAGGTGTGAACAATCTTTGAAATATGGATCCTGTCCTGTGTAAGTTTTCTATTGAAATGTCTGCAACCTATCTAGTTTACACTACACCCTCAACCATCTAATCGCATCATTTACCTACGTTCTCCTTGTACAAACACCTTAGATTTATTTTTAAACCCTGATTTAGCTGGTAAAAGGCTTTCTTAGACTCTGAATAAAAGACCCAGAAATCTAATATTTTCTCTTACCATAAAACTATTTTCCTACTTTCCTCCCTTGCAATCACTTCTCTGTTGTCTCCCATGATCTGCTATTACAGATCGCAACAATCCAATAAAACAAATACATAATCTAGGATGGAATAAACTCATCCTACTGATCAAAAAGCAGGGGTGCTCAGAATTAAATCTGCTTTCTTAAAAATCTGGCTTTTACACTTCTGCGTGTTTCTGTTTATTTCTATGTAAAGTCAGGACAATTAACAGTGCATACAATCTTCTTGGATATAAGGCACAAGGTAAGAAATACTTCTAATTTACATGTTGAGGAGGGAAGCATAAAATAGTCTCTAGCCAAATATACTAATAAAGTAGATTGATTCAGCTTGATTAATGGAGAGCTACACTGTCTTGGGCAGCACGAAAAAAAGTGTTTCCCAACCCCTTGTATCTAAGTATCCAGAGTACTTGAACAAACCTGATAAACAGTGTCAGGATGACTCTTCCCCTTCTCGCTTCAGGAGAAAGGTGCTAGTTGAAAGTTACCTTGCCTCACAACTCCTTTTTCGTCATCAGGCAAGAAAAGTGCCTGTAAATTGCCTTTCAGAAGAGGTGTGGATAGCACAGATGTTGCTTATCCCATTCTGTTCTTTTTCTCCCACTGGACACCACACAACAGATACACATACACAAGCACATTAGCTCTTTGGTACCCTATCTGCCTTGCAAAAGCCACAATAAAAGGGAATAAACAACAATAATTAAATTGAATATTATTATATTTATATAGTGAAATATAATAAACCAGTTAATAAATTAGTGAAATAAAAGGCTTAATTTGCTACTCCTAAGTTTGGATAAAGCTTTGCATTAGCATTTAAAAGGAGTAAGGACAGGATTGGGTTAAAGAACCAAACTTACACATTCCATTCACCTTCAACGGACTGCCATTCCTACACCTTGTAAGCGTTTTGAAACATGTAAGATATATGTTCTTTTATGAAAGTATAACAAAATTCTTAATTAATTTAGGTGCTGATAAAAGATTGATACAGACTGAAAATTAATTTTAATAAATTTTCAGTTTAAACTCAGAGAGCCTTTTCTACGAGCACGTGTCTTGTGCATGTGCTATGCCAAGCAGAACTCACTCATTCCTGATAAGTGATATCTCTAACAGATGCTACTTCAAATAATTTCCATATTTCATTTTTTTATTTCTTTGAAAAAAATACTGAATAAATGATGGTCTTTTATCCTTTTCCATATTTATGTTTTTTCCAATATTTCTTTGAGTCACCTGACAAATACCAACGTCAAATATCATCATTCATAAAGAGATTTTCTGGCACTGTTCATATGTCACATGGTTCTCAGACTTGAAATATTCAGAACATACCACAATGAAAGCAACCGTTCTCACAAATATTTAGCTTGGTGATATTTTCACTCTTTAAATTCAAGGAGGTGAAAAGGAAGCAATTAAAACAGCACAGCGGAGGAAGAGCTGTTACAAAGCATTTCCAACGTTTACGAAAGATCCTTAGCAAGTTTCACCCAGAGTTATAAAAGGATTAAAAATGTTAATGCAATATTTATCAATGCACCTCTAAGGTGATGCATATGTTATCCTGTATATAAAGCAAAGGGACAAGGAATGACAACTATTCCTAGAATGCTCAGTATCAGAGCTATACAAGGGACAGCAGTAAGTATCTGTGAAGAAAGTGCAACAGCAAATGAGAAATTATAAGGGACATAGAAACCATGCAGGCTAAGCATGCTTCAGGGCACTGTACTTCACCTATTGCTTTTGAAGACAAATCCATAAAAGGATCACACAAAGTAAAAGATAAAAAATGTGAAATCCACTAAATACAGAACTATGGAAAATCTCAGCAGAGCCACAGCAAGCGTAGCAATACTGGTAATCCTTTTTCAACCTGCTGCTAGGCAAACCTATCACTTGACAAAAAAAGAAAAATCATGAGATATGTAAAACATATTGTATATTAAATTGCACACGTTTAAGTGCGAAAACACATAAAACCTCCTTGCAAAATCCAACTTCTCTTTGGATGTTGCTGGCTGAAGTTTTTTCCTTCACAAAATGCGTTACTAGCAACATAAGCATACCCACAGGCTAAAACAGTGAACAATTGAGTTAAAACGCCAGTATTAGCAGGGTAGTTTTGGCGAAACTTAACATATCATTCCACATGGGAAAAAAAAATACTGATTATAGCACAGAAAGATTTAAGCAAGTAGTAAATGGCGCAGAATGAGCCAGCAGCTGAAAGGAATTCAGAGCTCCAACAGCGGGGGTAATGCAACTGATCCTTTTCCACATTTTTTTAATAAAAGAATGAAGTATTTATGCGAAGAACAGCCTCTATTTTCCCCCAATTACAGATTTAATGTAGCAATTATCAGATGAAAATTTTATGCCCTGTGTTATGCATAAGGTCAAACTAAGTTAAAGTGATAGTTTCTTGCTCTTAACATTTATAAATCATTTTGAATGGATGTTTTGGTGATTAACTTACCAGAATTTTATTTCTATTGCAGAAAGAAGGGTAATCTAAAATCTCAATTAGACAGTCTAGAAGCATCAATAATATGCTCAGTAAACATTATTAAGAGGCAACCAATGTAGGACATCACAGGGATGGTAACAGTTTTCACAATTCAATTTATGTATAGACATTCAGTGCAAGGAAATCTCATTTTTCCTGAACTGGAAATAAAAAAAAAATCTTGCAACATTCAAGTCTCACAAAATGAATAAAACAATACGATATGTTCACTATTAGATATTACTCATAATTATCTAATATTTTCTAAGTGTCAGGGAGGTGGGGCTACACAAATAGAGAGCCAGACCAAGATGTGTTTTGTTAGAAAAGACAAGATTAACCTCACATCTTTATACAACATCACATCCTCAGACACTTTCTCAAAATTCTGTGGATAAACCACCATTGATGGTGACTTCCTGACATTGACTTTCCATGTCAGGAAGTCCAATACGCTATATAGAGGTGCGGTTCCAGCCCCCTCTCCTTCCCGCTGCTGGTTCAGAAGCTAGCGAAGAGGTGCAGAAATGGACAGAACCAGCAATGTCTGGACATAAACCTATTTCTAACCAACCTTCACCACCTTTAGGAGAAGCCAGCAACATGTCAGTTTGTCCACATAACTTCACAAATTTACTATTAAAAAAGACAGATCACACTGGGCATAGGAATGGTAAAGAATTGCCAAAACTATTTCCCTTCTAAAACCTGAAACGACTGCTTAGCTGCCTAAAAACTTCCAATGCAAATAAAACCTGTAAAAGGTTTACTCTGTCCAAAGGAGAAAAGCTAAAAATAAAATAATAAGTCATAAAAAGAAACACTTTCTTTATTAGTTTTTAAAATAGATATATTAGGTGTTTGGATGATTCTCTTTAAACTGTAAAATTATAGTCTCGTGACAGCATCCAGTGGAAGTTCAGATCACTAAGCATGAGCACAGCCTCTTTCCAGCTTTTTAAGTTTCTCACTGAATAGAACTGCTCTAGGGAAACTCAATGTGTGCTAAGCAGGTGCCAGGCAAAACTTCCCAAATGTTCTTCTGCTCTCCTGAAGTTTTAGCTTGGCTTTCTTCTTTTTTTCTGACAGCTAGTATGGTGATCATGAAGCTGTAAGTATTCCACACCAGGTTTCCTCAGACAAGTCGTGGTTACTGGACTGATTTATCACGTTCAGTCGGAGAGCTGCCCAAGAGCCAGCAGCTGGAGTGAAAGCAATTACAACAGAAGGCTGATACTGCTTACAGAACAGGATGCGTGCTTCTTAAAGGGCTACAAAAGAATCGCTGAACCACCATCAGATTTTCTTTCCTTGCCATGTATACAACTTGGTAGCAAAACTGACCAACGGTGGTAACATGCAAGACATTTACAGCAATTTTAAAGCAGAATCAGATACACAAGCACAAGTGAAGCTTCACAGCACCAACAGATTTGGAAGGGACTGCAGTGAGGAAAAAGAAATCCAAATGGGATGATTTCCTCTCAAATTTCCTACTTAGGTATTTTGGAAATTTTAAACTTTAGCACAAAATCCTGCAGTAAACAGATGGGAAAATCTTTACAGTCACCGAGTCATTATAATGCTTAAGGAATGCTAGTCTGGAGACAATGACACATTCCTTACAGGACAGGGATTTCAAGATTTGCTAGGAATTCATGTGGAGATGTTCATATCAAACACCGAGCTGTCAGCCAAAATCTGCAGGAGGTGCCTTTGCTGGAATTCACTCTCACCAAGTTTTCAGACACAGAAGCAATACAACACACTTTCATTTGGGAACTGATAGCCACAGCCACAAGCTATAACTGCTTTCAGTAATCCAGTGCTTGAGAGAAACTTGGTATTATTTACACCAGTTACAGCAGTTTATATCACTTTTAAGGCGTAGTGAACATCTTAGACCATGCACTAACTCTTCTACTGGCTCCAAGAAAGAATCCTCCTCCACTTGCTGACATTTAGGCATCCTCTTTCTCCTTTTTTCTTCAAGAAAGTTCAGAATTAAATCTTCAGTTCAGAAGAGTAAAGTAACTTTTGTGTGATAGTCTAGGATTTAAAACCATGCATCAAAATTGGATTTTATCTATTTTTTCATTTGCAATTCTGCATTTAAAAATAATTTGTTCTAAGGATGCATGTTTCATCTGCAGATACATGAAAATATGAAAAAAAATACTTTCAGAATTACTTCCACTACCGTAAAAAATAAAAAACCCAAAACTTTGATATTTAAAATCCAGAAAACCAAAAGCACTTGATGATCTCCAAGCACATGGAACAAATTGTTAGGAGAACTGTGTTTGTCATGCAGACTGCCACAAAGGTAGAAGTTACATAAATTAACAGTTTTCAAGAAGAGAGGTAGAGGATTGATGCAATTGCATACACATTTTCTGTTCTAAATTTCTAGGAATCTGTGCAAATACCTGTATATGCAGAAGTAATTGAGCCTAGGAAGACCACTCATAGAGGCCAAGCCTTATTACACCCAACACCAAAATGACATTAAACTTTCATTCTACAGACTCATGTCTCTTACATCTTGCTCCACACCAAAAGCCCGGGAGTGTGAGGAGATAAGCACTGCACTGCAGCATGCTTCCACTTTCAAACACCTCAGAGAGTTTTAGAACAGCAAATACATGTGTTTATATATACTGATGGATAAGAAATATATAGAAAATAATGGAGAGTTACAGATGATATAAGGAAGACGTTGTGATTTTCTTGTTAAAGCAGGAAACCACAAAGCAAGAAGCCTTGTTATTTGATTATGTCAGGGCAGTCTCCAGTCTCACTTTTCTCACCTGTAGAAGTGTATAACATTAAATTATATCAAGTACTTCTAACACCTCAGATGAAAAGCAAAAAAGTGCAGAATATCATTAAAGAGAACTATTCTTAACTTGGGGTTTACAGAAAGATTGTTCTATTATATTTCTTATTAGACTCATCTTTTTAGAACACACATAATTGCATTGCTCCCTGTGATTTGACTGTGTGTAGGAGTAGTGCCTGGAATAAGCTGGAGGCCTGTTTTTAATGCACTTAAAACGTATTCACAGTGCACAAGTTGCTTGGTTAAGACAGACAGACACGAATCTTGGTTTTTGAAGGATTTGTTCACTTTGCCTGCTAACTTCCTACTGGATAGACCAAGTGACTGCATATGCTTTAGGAAACCACACTGTAACTTGGTAAATATTTACCTTAATTCTATTTGCTGCTGACATAGGCAATCGTGGTGGCTTGCATTTAAGTGGAAAAAGCAATGTCTTCTCTGCTTTCAAGACACAAAAATGGCTCAACTAGCCTTAGGTATCTCAAAGTCTCTACACTCCACATAGGAGTGTTACGGGAGTAGAAGTGGGTTCAGTGCTGTTTTAGATGGGTTTCCTTCTCCACCACCTTGCGATAAAGAGCACTAGCGAGATCAGTAACCACAGAAGAACAGAAGGCATACCAAAAGACAGAAGAATGATTCACAGTATTTTCTTAAGTAATGAAGTTTAACAGCTGTAGAAGAATTAAGAAAATTAGTCATCAGGTTAGGTTAAAGCCAACATAAGTTTTGTTTTATTAGGATGGCTCACAGCAGTAGTGTCAGCAGCAGCCTGCAAAAATGACCTTGATACCAAGTTCAGAATACCCCATTACACACGCAGGAAGAAGCCAATTTAGCGATATTACATTTTAAATGATCACACTTAACCTGGGACTGTACTAGCTGCTTTTTCAAATGGACCCATTATGACAACCTTGAAAGAAGGTATTCACACTAATAGGCTTTTTAGTATGTAATTCTGCACAATTTATGTTTATATGGTGTCCTTCATACAAGTATATATATAAAAAAAAATCTTTGCAGTCAACAGTAACTTGAAATGAAGACAACAGCAGGCAAACGCAGTAATGCAAAGTAAATGTCCTATGAGGAGGACTGATTGTGTTCTAAGTAGACAGCAACAAGGAGAAATGGAGAAAAGCCCAGACTACGTTTAATGAGATATTAGAACACAGATTAATAATGAAGTGCGAGTTTGGAAAATCTTCTATTAGTTCAAGATAGTCAGGGAGTCAAAAATGTTAATGATGATTAAAAAAGTGGAACTGGAAAGAAGAAAATGTCTTTATTTCTTTCCTTTACACTTGTGTCTTTCAATAGACAGTAGCGATAATCCAGAAGTTGAACTGAGACTCTTCTTGCCTAGTAGCTTCCGAAGTGGAAAAAGGGATAATGAACATGACAGCTAAACATTGTTACTTCTTCAAGGAAAGAAACCAAACAAACAACCCAAACCAAAACAAACTGTATCAAACTACACGGGCATATAATTACACAGTCCAGTATTATTCTCTTAAGTATTCTCAGAGGAATGATTGATGGCTGCCATGAAGCTGTGCATTCCAAGAGCGAGATGTGACCCCATAAAATGACGTAAACTACAAACTGATATGGGGAGACAGTTTGTTCTTTAACTTATAGAACACGGAATCCAAAGAACACCGAGCCTTATAACAGCAACTTTTAAGACATATCACTGATTTTGTCCAATTCTGAACAAACCCATTTCTAACCCTAACTAACGATACAAGCTCGTATGTTGAAGCCTTCAGACAATATTTGCAGTAAAAGTCATGACTGTGATTTCATGTTTTAGTCTCTGCCTAACAAGCCCCTAGCTAGAAACGTATGCCTTGCAAGAGAACGCACATACACAATCTAAGACTCTGGCTCTCTGATGGCACTGCATGCAGAAAAACCCGCAGACGGCAAAGAAAAACCCGCAGACGGCAAAGAAAAACCCGCAGACGGCAAAGAAGGGGCTCAAGTCACAAACGAAAGGAGTGGAAAATTTGGCAAATTAAGTTTATAAACTTCTACTATCACCTCCTCAAGATCCATGCTTGCACTTTCTCATAGGAAATTCTGTGTGTTTTATTAAATGTACCTATCATCCAGCTTCAATGTCTACCTTCAAAGTAATAAAAATTATGCCTGCACTAGTTAGCAATGCTATGCACCAGTTTAAGGTGCAAGTTTCTGCGATCATAATATAATAACTCGTGCCAGTTTCTCCTTGAATTAGAGTTATTACTGAAGTTATCTTTTCCACATTCTTCCCAGCTACAGAAGGAGATGTAACAGTAATCTTTGTGCAATGCCGTTTGTAAGAGAAATTTATGCTCCAGATTTGCATGTTAAGTGCCTTACTGGTAAAAGCATCTCTCAAAGACAGCATGTTTATGCTTCCATTTGTGCTTAAATTTGAATGCTAAAGCAAAGCCAAGTGAAAAAACCAGATGATTTTACTTCTTTTTATCTTAACTCAGCTATGGATTGCTTATTTTAATTATTGACTAAACCTCCTTTCTGGGGAAAAAACAACTACTAGCATCTGCAAGTTCTGCCTGGATATTTTTTTCGCTTGGGCTCTCTCTTCCACAGTTTGTACTCAGGACTATGCACACTTTTAAAAATCGTAATATTTAATGTACTGTCTACTGCCCCACAACACCCCAAAATCATATCTAATGAAGTTTATCTAGTGAGTCATGTTTTTAATTATTTCTATTACCTCTGTTTTCTAAGCACGCTTTGTAAAGGGCAGAGCCGCACCACTAAAAACGCTCATTTGTCACAATTTGAGATTTCGCTGGATTAACTTGAAGATAATTCTGACATATATTGCTAGGTTACTCTACTACAAGCTATGCCTCTCTTGAGAGATTTTAGTCTTGAAACATAAATATTTACACACCCACATGCACACGACCAGCAAGACCGTGCTCCGTGTCACGTGAATATCCATGTTTTGAGCTGAAGCCCATCCTACACACTTCCACCATAACACTATTCTGCCCTCTTTTTCTAAGTCCCATTACAATTTTATCTTTAAATTTCCTGTTCTCACAGCTGCAGAAAGGATCTTGAAAACAGGGCCTTAGAAAATTACAAGTTTCCCAACATTAAGCCAAGTGTAAATATCACACTTCAAAAGAATGAAATTTTACATTTATTTTCATTATTTATATTCAAATATCTTTAGATATTTAATATATTTAAAATATATTTAATAAATACAAAAAGCTACACAAAATCTGAGACAAAATCTGTTACTTCCTGGCTTACACCAATGTAAAAGGTGCAATTACTTTTGTCTTTCATTCACTCTTGCTCAAAACAACTATTTCATGATGCAAATTTCCTCATTTCTTACCTAATAAACCTTCTGCAGTCCATCACCGGGGGCTCTGGGCCATCACACCACAGGGCCTAAATACAAAAAGCTACACAAAATCTGAGACAAAATCTGTTACTTCCTGGCTTACACCAATGTAAAAGGTGCAATTACTTTTGTCTTTCATTCACTCTTGCTCAAAACAACTATTTCATGATGCAAATTTCCTCATTTCTTACCTAATAAACCTTCTGCAGTCCATCACCGGGGGCTCTGGGCCATCACACCACAGGGCCGTGGGCAGTT
>NW_010404273.1:540-821 GCF_000710305.1 Buceros rhinoceros silvestris | reverse complement strand
AGCAAAACAGTTTGCTTCCAAACAATTTCTGAAGCCACAGCTCTGGGCGTGCTGAAAAACGGCCCACATGTAAGCACCTTTCTTAAAACTCTGGTCTTGTAATTCTTTCTTTTGGACAGGTATCACTGAGATGGCCTAATAATCTTATTGTGATTTCATACCAGAATAAGGAGGAAAACTAGAACCCAAAGCTTTTCAAAAAATGCTGCACACTCTAATATCCCCTTCCTGCAGATTTGTGCAGGAGTTCTTCGCAAGAATCATCAGAAAGCTGTTACATC
>NW_010404273.1:0-306 GCF_000710305.1 Buceros rhinoceros silvestris | reverse complement strand
AGAAAAAGCTGATTACCTCATGAGTAAACGTAAAGTGGTACCGGCGGCAGGTGCAGGGGTCTCTGTGGGGAGGGGAGAGGCCGGGGCTGCCCGCGGCCCCTCCTGGGGCACAGCCCGGTCCCGCAGCCGGGGGCGGCACCGCGGGGAAAGCGCGGCTCGGGCAGGGCGGGACGGTGCCCGGCGGAGAGGGACCAAGTGCGAGGAACAGCCCTGCGAGCCCCCAGAGGAGAGCGGGAGGAGGGGCTGCGGCCACCCCGCGGAGAGTCCCCCGGAGAGACCCCGCCGAGCCGGTGGAAAAGTCCTGAG
>NW_010404272.1:0-3972 GCF_000710305.1 Buceros rhinoceros silvestris | reverse complement strand
CCTGGAAGAGCTGCTGCAGCAGCTGAGGGCATGGACAGGACAGCCTCAAGACACCATCAGCCACCATGCAACTGTCATGTATTTACACAATAAAATTATATGATTGATTTAATACTGAAGAGGAAGCAGCACAGCAGCCCAGCCCCACTAACGCATTGCCTTGTCTGCAGCTGAGGGCGCTGCAGCAGAGCCTGGCATCGATGCAGGAGAAGCTGGCAGCCTCCCCGGCCTGCGAGCAGCACAGCGCTCAGCAGATCAGTAGAGCCCAGCAGGCCATCCAAAAAGTGCACCAAGAACTTCGCCTCCAGGACAAAGCACCTGGAAGAGCTGCTGCAGCAGCTGAGGGCAGGGACAGGACAACCCCAAGACACCATCAGCCACCATGCAGCTGTCACGTATTTTCACAATAAAATTATATGGTTGGTTTAATACTGAAGGGATTTGTCTCAGTGTCGCTGCTAGTGAGGGTCCCTGAATAGGTGCCCTGAATGGGCAGGGCACGTCTCCAGGATGGAGGATCACTGCCTCCCCAAGATTGTGTTCTACGGTGAACTCGCCACCGGCTGCCGCAAGAGAAGAGCTCCAAAGAGGAGATATAAGGACTCCCTGAAACAATACCTCAGCCTTGGTCATACTGACCACCATCAGTGGTCCACCCTGGCCTCCAAACGGGAGATTTGGAGACACACCATACATAACGCTGCTCCCTCCTTTGAGAGCACACGTAGAATCAGTCTCGAAGAGAAAAGACAACACGGAAAGAACTGTGTCTCGACTGTACCACCCAAGGAGACCTTCCAGTGTGCTCTTTGCAGCCGGTCTTGCCTATCCTGCATTGGCCTTTTCAGCCATCAGCGCGCTTGCAGTAAGCGTGGGTAAAGCCCTTCCCAAATCTTCTTCCGCGAAGCCGAGCCATCATGATGATGATGATGATGAGTCACTTCTGAAATGTCAGATCTGCCATCTAACCCACAGCTTCCCAAGTGTTTCAAACTAACATTGGAAGAATGTAAACATATACTCATTCTCAGAGACATACTAAACTCAGAGCATTTCCAACAATTTTTTTCCTTTTTAAGTTTAAAAAATGTAAAAATCAGTGATTTGCATTTGGGTGTACAGTGGTTCATCATAATGGATTAACTGGAATCTACAGTTAAAGAGACAGAATCCACTGTTTGGTAAAGGTGTACTCAGTTTTATCAATGTTTGATATCTTCTGCTTTACGAAGAAGGCATATTATTCATAGAGTTTGTTCCATAATGAAATATCTAAATGTTGGTACTGCTAATGACACACCTGATTTTAATTTTTGTGTTTAAGCAGCTGTTTTGTTCAGTGCTCAATCACCATGCAACCTTGAATAATTTCAGTCATACGTTGTGTGCTCTGTTTCTCTGTCAAGTGATAGCAACAATACTACTTCACGGGAGAGAATTTGATGAACTGGGAAGCATAGGACTACAACTCTCCTCGGAAGAACAGCGGTGTTTCAATTATCTCAAAATATTTTTAAAGTGTCTGTAAGTAATAAAAGTAAAGCCAGTGACAGTGAGATATTGGAAACATTCTTTGGGTTTTTTAGAGGAAATTGGAAATGCAGAAAACTAGATTGTTTTCACCTATTCTTATTCTTTTTTTAAACTGCAGTTTTTAAACTGTAGTGGCCTTGAATATACTTTATCTGAACACATAGAAAGCAAACTGATCCACAGAACAGAAACAAAGAGTGAATTTTGAATGTGATCTTTCTACAAGTCTACGGCAGGTGGAATATTATAAAAATATGCCCCATGCTGGATGCATCCTCCTAATGGCTGCAGAAGACATCTGTCCACTTCCATGGAGAGCCACTACAGGCAGATCCAAACACTTCACGTACCTCCAAACTCATGGACAATCACGGGTTTGCTTGACTTTACATGCTGTGAACATTTTTGATTTACTTTAGTGGAACTATTCCCAGTGCATACAGTGAGGCATGTGCATGAAATCTTGGCAGGATTTGGTCTTAAGACAGTGAGTTTTCATTGTGTTCTGTAGAAGACTGATGGAGAAGTTAATTTGACTGATGCCAGCATCTTCTTTGCTAAAAGTATGTACCCTAATGACTGCAAAAATGTGGCATGATTATTCCAGAAATCTTGAAAATACACTGGAGGAGTGAGAACAGCAGATTTCTCATTTGCATACTGGGTATGTTCTGCCGTGGGTAGTTACTGATGGCTTTTTGCTGCTCTACTAGCCTTTTCACCATGTGCAATGTTGGGTATTGGTGAGCCAGCATTTTCTACTTTAATTGGCACATGGATAGACTGTTTCCTTCTAGCAGTTCCAGAAGACTGTTATGGGCCCAAGCTGAGTAAAATGGGTCCAGATATTTCAGTAAATGCAGAAATTGCTAGCACCATCTATTGGTAAAAAATGTAAAAAAAAAGTAAACTATTTTCACAAAATATGCATGTACTCGAATTAGAGTCTGATTGAATAAATGAGTGCTCTTGTTTTAATTATTTAAAGTGCTATTAAAATATATGTAAATATATCTTTTTATAACCAGACATTCCGTCTAGGTTTTGCATCTTATTGAAGGTGCTTTTGACTTTAAAAATGTTCACCGTTTTGTATAAAGTCCTGGTAAGTCTCTGAAAACAGCATTCTTTCCCTTTCTTGGGAAAGGCTAACCAAGATGGCAAACTGGGTGGAATCTTGGCTGTAACACAGATTTTAAAAAGTAATTAAATCACAATGTTAATCTACAGAGAGCCTATTGGACCTGACTAATATTTATATTGTATTATTGCAATGTTCTCATTTTCTGCAACAAACACAATAACAGACACCAAGAATGAAAGATGTTCACTACCTGTAGGAACTAAGGAAAAGGATTTTTGACAAACAGTTGGCTTTAAGTTAAAGAGATCATTGTCGCAACATAATCATCTAGCCCGTACATGAGCAAACTCATGCTCTGACTGTTTTCACACATTGACTCAACTGCTGCAGTAATGAAACTAAGTGGAGGATTTGACAGGCTTGGCAGGTAAGAAACGTGCTGATCTGCTCTTGATATGATGGTGTATTGACTTCTGTGTGATCTTTGAGAAAGGCAAAGACACAGAGTACAGCATGTTTCAAAAGAGATTTCCAGTGGCTAAGGCAGAGTTTTGAAAAATATCTATGGATCTCTTACACTGTTGTATGTCAGAGCATACCTTCAGGTACTGCTTCCTCTGGTTCATGACCTCAGAACCTTTTCTTTTTAAATCCAGTTTGACTGCTGTACTGATTTGGTATTGTGAAAATTGAATTCACAAACTAATGTGTAGTGGTAACATCATGAGGGATTTGATGGAACTGAATTTTTTTCTTTCTGACGTACGGTCTATCTCAGCATGAGCTGTTCTGCATTTTCCTGTTTTGGCTAGTCTTAAGTTCACCCTGGTAAAGTCACTTTCAGAAAACGATTCTTCTCTCATGGGATTGCCAAAATAACTGGTAGGACCCCAAGTGGAGGCTAAAGATAATATTTGAATTATTTTTATGAAGCATTTAATTATGTCTGAAATTCTGATTGAAGGTCAGGATGCATGGGAGCATAGAAGTACTCAGGCTAAGTTTTTAATATATTACCAGTTATAGTAATCACCAGGGAAGCTGATTCCAAGGATAACAATGAGTAGGATGCATTAATTTCTTCACCTTGAACTTAGTGTAGCTCAGCAGTTCTTTCCTTTCCTCAGGAAAATAATTCCAAAGGCTCTAATTCAGGAAGTGGAAAGTTTCAGAAGATTTTTACAAGGGGTGTATTTCTTCATGGGAGATGCCTAAGGAGACTTAAAGGACACATTGAGTAAAGGAAGAAGGGAAGCTCTGGGCATCATCTCAGTTCCTATGCTCTTCTATGGAGGTGGAGGTGCTGTAGGAGTACAGCCTTGGGGCACTGTCCTGGGTTAGCCAAACCTTCCCTT
>NW_010404271.1:30563-35733 GCF_000710305.1 Buceros rhinoceros silvestris | reverse complement strand
TATTATTTATATATAAAGTATTATTATTTCTCGATTACATATTCTGTAATTGACAGTTTTTCTTCAGATTTTATGTTTGTTGTCTTAAACTGCATATATACGTTACTTCTTTCCTGCTCTATTTTTTCCGCATCTTTGATATTTGTGCTAATGTGTACAGTGCCTACCCCTTTAATTAGGGTAACATGGGAGGTAGCTCTCTTCTTACTAGCTATTGAGCTGTTATTGTGTGAAAACCACTTTTATGTTGTTTTGGAAATCACATTTAAGATGTTTTCTTTGCTTCCATCAACCTTCTGCTTTTAGTAATGCGTGAACTGACTTGGAATTTTTATTCCTGCTTAAATAAGTGATTTGGTTTAGCTCGCAAATGTCACCTCTTCTCCCCTACCCCTCACCCGTTATCACCTTGCAACAAGATCTTCTGAAGTTTTGATATTTTGTTTTTAGAATTCGAAATTATTTAAGGATTATGGTAGTTCTGTCCTTAGTCGGCTTAGAATCCAAGAGTAGCACCAGAATGACTAGTTTTTCATTGAAAGTAGTAGTCAGCCAAGGACTCTGCACCTTAGCATGAATGCATTTCTTGAAATCACAGGCCCAGATTTTTTGAGAAAGTATAGGTTTGAAAAACGGGAGAAGAGAACAGTGAAGTGTATGTGTAATTCCATGTGCTGTTGTTTTCCTGTAGTAGTTTAAGTGCAGCCATTAACAGTGAATTACTCAAAAGTAATAACTCCTACTACCACTATAAATGCTTTCCATATCCTTTACATAATGTCTTTTTGCTAACGGTTCTGTTTGTCAGTACTTACATTAAATACTGATTTGGAGTGATCCTCTAAAAACAAAACTTCAGTCACTGTCTCAGCCTTCTGCTGATAGAATTTACTGAATGATGAGTATGTCCATAAATCTTCTTTCAGTTTATAGTATGGAATGAATTCATAACTTTCCCAAAAGAGATAACGTCTTACAGTTCAAAGGCTGGGGTTGGGAAGGGGTAGTTTGGGGTTTTTTTACACAGCGGTAGCTAAAGATGCTCTTATCTTTCTTACTCTGAAATAATCCAGTGATCCCATAGCAGGCTGACCATGAACCAGCCTATCTGGAAAAAAGCCAACATGGGGTAAAATGAAAAAATAAAGAATTTAGACAAGCAGGAGAAAGAAATTCTTATCTTTGTGCTTGCCTTATTCTTGCTGCTGGAATTCTTGTTCTCTGAGAAAGTAATTTGTTTCTTGTCACTATTCTGTTCATTGACAGTCATCAGATTGTACCTGACACTGTTTGGATAATCTTGTGGTTAAATATTATATAGCCAAACAATTAATTTTGGTTAGTTGCTATGTACTGTTTAGTACCAGGGAATAACTCAATTCTTGCTACAAGATGGGCCATGTATAATTGGAAAAATGGTTTCTCACTTTATCTCTCAGAGTTGAGTTAGCCTTTTCAAAACAGTAAGGGAGGGTTTGCTTCTTGGAAGAATTTTTAACATTTAAGAATGTGTACTTCTTTGAAGCCTGGTAATTCTTGAAAATGATGTATTCATTGCTTCTGAGACATTTAATCATTAATTATCGTATTTTGACTTTTTTCTAATGTATTTGGATCGTTTCAGTCTTTGTATATACCTTACATGCAGATGCAAATCCGCGTGCTCACACCACTGTAACCTCTGTGTGAGGACAGCTGTTGCAATATGCATCTGTAGATGCACCCAGATAGGTGTTAGAAGTTAAAACAAAAATCAGATGTGTTAGAACGTAAAAACACAGAGGTGTCAACCCTGAACTGTGCTCTGTCAGGCGGAGAGGGTCTTAGGGTCTATCTTGGCATTATGCCTCACTTTGCTGGGCACTTTGTGTCGCGTTTCCATATGCTTAAATGAAATGTCCTTCGAGTCAGCTTTTACACTGCCAGTCCAATCCAACCTGCTCTACCACCATTACTGGAGTCAAGCTGCAGCTTTCCGCTGCTGTTGCACTGGATAGTTCTGCTACATTTTCCCCTCATGCACTGTCCTTGTAGGGTCATTTTTCATGTAGAACACGTACGCTATTAATGGACCTCAAGCAGACATTGTAACCTATTGTTTCTTTGGTGAAATATTTCCAGTTGCTTCAAAGGTACTTTTTGTATACAGCGAGTTCTACTTTGGGCTCTTTGGTGCGTACCTAGAAAGGGACACCACAGACAGGTTTGGTCATGTCATTTTGTTGATGATATGAAGTAAACTTAAGATTTCACAATGGAACATCGAGGAATGCCTCAGTGACCTTTATATGGTTATGATTACAAATCCGAAGTTACCGTTCGTAAGGAAATAATTTATTTTCATGCCACTAGAAAAGCAAGAAAAGCTTGAAAACCATTTAATATATTCCTGTACTAGAATTTGTAGATTTTCCATGATATCAGTAATTTACTGAAGCTCTAATACTGACACTGCTGCTGCTCATAGTTGCAACCTCTCTTGCAAAATCCATCTAAAAGCAGTATATTATCTTTAAGCTGTATGTTGTCTTGAACATGCATATTCCATTATAAAGTACACACTTAAAACTACAACACTGTAAAACAATAGCAGGACCAACAGTGCATCTTTTTTTTTTTCCCCAGTTTATTGATGGTCGGCTATCAAAATTAAATGCAGGAAGAGGATTCTCTGATGTTTTTGAAGAAGAAATCACAGCAGGAGGCTTTTGTGGAGGTACAGAATTAATTTCGGTGTACTTATTGCTGCTTCGTTAGGAGCTGTTCAACATGGTGATGTGCTCATGATGTCCTGTAAATTTTAGATGTCATTCATCTTGTTACTGCTTCATTGTTTCCATTCTCTCTTGGAAGGGTTTTACCCTTTAACGAGTCACTGCTGGGACATGTACTATTATGTATCTAGTTATATCAGTCAGTATATTAAATGAGAAAAGTTGATTTAATCCAGTAAAATAATACTTAGATTTTAGTATGTGATGAAATACCACTGTATTATTTACATTTTTAACTGCACATTTATATAATATGATACATTCTCTGTAAGCTGCATTTTTAAAATAATTTTGAAATTTGTCCTTGAACTTTTTCTAGATAGTTATGTTTTCCATAAACACTTATAAATTTTTTCACAGCTAATTATTTCTGCAGTGCAGAAATCAGAGTAATTTGCTTTCTCCAGCAAATGTATTACTCTAAAAAAAAAAAGGGAAAAAATGTAATATTTACTTATCATCTGAGAAGAGACAATAGAAGTTTACCTTTTTCATAAAGAAAAATATTATTCCTTGTGTTGTTTTCCTCGGTTACATTCACTGACAACTGTTATAACACTTTGGGCATTAGCTAGGTTAGAAAATTAACCCATAGAGAAGCGTGTGTGCCGAACCCATTCCTCATTATTGCAGGGTCACTGAATGGTTTCCTCTTACATACCTAGTACAGCTCTAGTGTCGTTTGAGGTATCATAGATGCTATCAAAATATCGGATCAAAATATGCATGACACAGCACAAATACTATTTTGTGGTCAATTTTGAAAGTAGCGTAGAAGCTTCCTCAGTAAATGGAGGTTATGTGATTTGAGCAAAACTGCCAGGTTGCATATAGCAGCTTTAGATGATCTTCCTTTGCAAGACTGCCTGTAAATGGGCATACGTAGGGGAGAGGATTCGTGTGCGTGCTGTCCCCCAGCCTGGGGAAATCATGAAGTGGTGCAGAGCCATCTTTACTTTATGCAAAATACCTTTTTCTACGCTCCGAGTACATAAATCCTTTTGTTCAAGATTTTCATTGCCTTCTCCTGCCCTCTGTGTCTTGTGCTGTGATCTAGCACATAATTTGTGGGGGTTTTTTTCTTGATTAAAGTGTAGTTAGTTATACAGGGATTTACTTCTTTTCTGCCTTTTTAGGGGAACCTACGCTGCTCTGTAAACAGATTTTAGGCACTGAGCATTCATTATTCAGATAGGTGCTGTCAGTATTCGGAGTTCGTTTGCTGACTGCAGTTAGGGGGTCAGGAGGCTGCAATAAAACTGCAGTAGAAGTTAGATAAAGCTTGTTTCTTGGCAGCCCGTGAACCGCAGGCTCTGCTCAGGAGGGAATGCCCAGCCTCACTAGCAGTTCTTGGATAGATTGCACTGCGTGCATACTTTTCAAGCCAGACAAGCTGTACAGTGCCAGGCTGTGGACAAATTGCTTAGGGCACATATTCAGTATTTACATAACTGCTGTCTCATTATCATTATGAAGTGCAGGACTAACAATATGTACGCAATTGAAGGTGACATTTTGTGATGCTAATGGGGTAGAACTATGATCTCTTCGCAGAATTAAATCCCATCAACTTTATCAGGAAGCCCAAGGTCTTAAAAAAACCAGGTGAAACCCAGCCACAGAAAGTTAGTGTAAGCTGTGAGCTGTTAAAAGGACAGGTGAACTTACTCTTAGCTGTGGAGAGTGTAATTTTAAAATTACTCAATCAAATGGAAAATGTTTCTTTAAGTAATCTTTTTTGTATTTTTTCACATATGCGAGCATAATGAAACCAGCGCAGAAATTAAACTGGAAATTGGAGAATAAAACTGAGGTTTAAATTTCATTTTTTTCCCCAATAAAGGCAAAAATCTTTTCCCTATGATTCTATGTGAAAAGAAATTTGTCAGCTATCTTCATTATAGTTTGCGCTTTAAAATTTTATTTTCTGTAATGTGTGTTATTCTGTGGAAGTATTACTTCTCAAGAGTTTTATGTAACTTCCAATACAAGAATAGGGTGATGATTGATTGGCTTAACACTTGGATTGCTTGTAGAAGGTATCCTTTAAAGTAATTTGTATCACATGGATTTTTCTTTAATTGGTCTAAGATCAGTAGTGGTGGTGGAAGGAAAACTGAGTAAGTGGAAACCTTTGAATCTCTCTTTTAATAATAATTTATTTTAAGGTGTCAGCATTTTCGTGCTGGAGTTTCAGGTTCAGCTCTAGGTGAGGGTATGCAATGTTATCGTGGCCTTTTCTGTAGATGAGGATTTTTGTTTTCTTCATTGCCTTCCCTGAAGTCTCTACACAGCTAGAAAAAGGTTAAACTTGGTGATTTTCTGTGAGCTCATTTACTGTCTCTAGTAATCACTTAAGTCATAGGCTCTGACAGAGAAAGCTCAGATGTGGAAAG
>NW_010404271.1:12934-30471 GCF_000710305.1 Buceros rhinoceros silvestris | reverse complement strand
AAGGACACCACAAGCCAGATGATATATCAGTATCGTTAATAAGAGTTTGAAGTTATGAAATGTCATGTCAGAGAAAGTACTTATGGTTCAGTGAAATTTCATTAACATAGTAGCAGTGGGTAAATTTCACCTTATTACATGTTACTTGCATGCTACCTTCTCTGAGAGTTCCAGGGAGCCAGACTGAAGAAGTAAAAAATTAATCGTATTTGCTTTAGGTAGCTCCTTGACATTCTTACTGGAAATAGGATCATAATGATCATCAAGTTTTAAGAGAGCATTGCTTTCACTTGTGCCATCATTCCTGAGAGCCTGGCTGCCTCAAAAATGCTCGTAAATAATTTAGGGAAATGGGTGAAAGTGCCTGATAGGAGTATAAGCAGATCAGGTTTTTCACCTCATTGAGAAACTTGGGAATACCTTTTACAATATCCAGTTAGTTCTCAGCCGTGTTCTTGGAGAATGTTTTGGCTTTCCACTGGGCAATGCAATAATTCCACCCAGGCTGTAGTTGACTGATTATTGCAAAGCTTGAGAAGTCTGGAGAACTGTTAAAAGCTTGTCATGCCAAGGATGTACCAGTATGGTCCTTTCGAAATGGATAAACTCCGTTTGAAATGTCAGCATTCTTGTCATCACAGACGTCTTGTTTGTGGTTAGTAACAGCTCACAGTATCGGGGTATGCAAGTGACTGATGTATTCTAAAACTTTCTCAGGGATCAGGGACCCAGTCTTTGGCGTTCAGCTGAAGCACCTTTGGGAAATAGCATTCATTTCTTCATCAAGTGCTTGGTAGAATTTAACCCTGTCCTTCATGGCCAGCTTAGCGGCACGATAGTCTTCGGTACTCCTGCAGAAGTCCCTAGCTTTCACCTGCCTTGTAGAAGTTTTTCTTTGTGAAAGAAAGCAGATACAGTTAATAATTTAAAAGGATTTTTTCTGCACAAGACTCTACAGTTGTGCTACAGTCCTTACACTTTTCTCTCATTTTTTTTCCTTGGAGTGGTACCATAGGCAGTCCACGTCACTTTTGTTCTTGAAAGTTTGCCCAATGGGATCATTGTGCTTGAATGCAATGCATTATATATTATTCTTTCCTTCAAGTTGGTATTTTTCTTTTTAGACCTTTAAGCAGTATGTTACCTTATCACAGTTTTAATTTCTCTTTTGACTTCAATTGCAATTAAAAAAATCTGTGTGGTAAAAAGATACACTTTTACAAAGAAAAGAGTAAACATGAAATAAGATGTAAGTAGGTTTCGTTTCTTAGATTACACATATTCTTATCTTTACATTCCTCGTCTGTGTGGGAAGAATGAAATTAATGAATAATCCTCTCAGGGAATTTTTTATGCAGATTGTGAGAAGGGTCGAAACATTTAAAATGTGGAATGTATGTTGGATCGTAGTACCCTTTACATTTCTCTTCCAGGAAATTCAAGATCATATCAGCAGTGGATGCATACAGTGAAGGTATAAACGTGGTTAAGTAATTCTACTGGCCATCCTGTTCTTTAAATATCTGTCCTTTTCCTTAATTGTATATAATGGTAAAAGTTAGTTCGTTTGCAAGGAGAATACAAGTGCATTCTATAATAAATAACATGTCTGTGGTATATGCAGTAATGTTACTGGCTTTTTTCTTAAAGATTTAAAAAAACAAAACCAAAAAGTCCCATATACAAACTATGCCAAAACACACAAGCTTTTTCTTCCTGTGTAGTCAGGGATTTCACTGTTTCTGTATCGTGTTACGTTCCGTAATTGTGAATTAGATGTGACCGTACAACTTGGTACAAAGTTTATCACTTCTAGTAAATAGCAGTTTTGTTAATACAGATTTGTGCAGTTTGGCTAGCAGAAGACCCTTGGTATAACCTTGTTCTGCAGGATTAGGAAAATACATTCTTTGAGATTTAAGAGAATTCTTGTGTGATAAATGAGAGTTCTTTCTGTCAGGTCAAAGTATTTTTAAGTTGAATAATAAATGTGATAGGAACATGTGAAAAATAGCCGTAACTTCTGAATCGATTTTGAAATGGTAACAATGAATGAAGAATTAAATACATCATTCTGTTAGAATGCATTGATAAATGTGTCAGCTATGATAATGACATACTGTAACCCTTGTGTAGCTGCAGACAGCAGGTTGGGGAGGAAACACAGTTGTGGTTATTCTTACAGATTTAAAAAGATTGTTATTTCTGTACAGCACACTTTATTTTTCCTTGCTGTTGTCTTAAGGTTTGACTTGTGTTAAAACATTACTAAAATATTTTTTATATATATATATTTCAGAAAGGCGGTGCACTGATCAACACAGCAATGACCAAAGCCACTCCGGCTGTGAAAACAGCGTATAAATTTGTAAGATCATCTATTTCAACTAAATAATACACAAAAATACTGCAGCCTCCTACAATCTCTCATTCTTCCTGAATACTTAAAAAACCTGCATTTTATAACTGCATTGCATATAACACTGGGATTTAGAGATGATTCGGAGTCTTTTAGAGAGCTTGTAACACTAGACATTTTCCAAGCATCAGTGTGCTGTTTTGGTTTCAATCGTAATACACACTAGAAGCTGATTTGAGTAGCATTTAGGTATTTGATACACAGCTCTAAACTCTCCCTAACCCAGTGACAAGATTATGAAAATATGGACTCTGAAAACGAATTCTTATTTACACTAAGATCGTGTCCCCTAACGCAGCACAGGCAGTGCAAAGTTAACGTGAGCATAAAATGTTGTGTAAATGTTACATTTCTATGTAAAATAAGTGTAGTGTTATGGTGTATAGTTACATCGTATACCATGTTTCCACCATGTCGAGATCTCTATTCAGAAGAGCTGCAGTTCGTGCTGTGCAAATGGAATCCTGGCTTAGACAGATCCGAGTTCACTTTGGCACTAAGTGCTGCACTGTTGAAAAGATGTGGTAGAGCATCAGTAACGTGTGCAGCAAGTCTCTTCCATCACCCGCTCCTTTAAAGGCGGTATGAGAATACTCATGGTTAACTTGATTTACTGGTTATACTTTTGAGCTTAAAAGATCTTGTTTTCAAAGACTCCCTGACCCATAAAACATGTGAAATTATGTGGTATTATGCAGTACGGAAAAAAAGCAGTAGTGTAAAATGAAGTGGCAATTATTTTAAGGTTGCATTTTTAATATATGGGAAAAGACTTCTGGCTTCCATTTTGCTCTTCTAAGTGTTTCACGAGTTGGGTGCATAATAAGTAGTCCTGAATAAATCAGTACCTCAGTCTAAGCTGGTGTATTTTAAACAAAGTTTTCAAACAGAATTTTAAATTTTGCATCAGTTGAAAAACACAGCAGTTGTTGAGAGAAACAGGTAAATAAATTAAATATACTTCATATTCATGCACTCATTTATAATTAAAAAAGTGTTCATTAACACGTTATCTGCAAGTTATTCTTCTTCAGTTTGCACTGGCTTATTCTGCAGTTACGTGATCTTCTCCCAGCTCTCAATTTTGATAATTATGTCCTTGATAACGAAGGTTCTTCAAAGTAAGCTTCTGTGTATGCCAGGAAACGCTGGTAAATTTTATGAGGATCTGTGTGTATAAGGTATTTGTATTTGTACCCCATTGAATTTCTTATGTCGTTGCCCTTAATGGAGCCTACTACTAAAGAAATGAAATATGCATTTCTTAACTGCTAGATAAGTGATTGATAGCCTTGTGTAATGTGCTTGGTACCATCCCTCAGAGTTAGAACAAAGCACTCCAAAATTCGCCCAAATGCTGTGAGCGTGATCCGGAAAGTTTAAAGTGGCTCTCGGGTCAGCATCTGCTACATGGCGCCCCATTGTGCTGTTACTGAGCTTATAGATGTGTGATTTAAGGATCAAAAAGACTCTCTGACCTCCTGGTTCAAGAAAATTATTTTCTTTTTCTGAATTTCCATATATAGAAAAATTAAGAAAAATAGGTGGTTGCCACATTTATGCCCTTAAACATTGTTTTAAGTCCTGTTTCAAGATAACCTTGAAAACTTCCCTAATTTTTTTCCTATATTCATATAAGAAAGATACCTTTTCCTCTGTTACAGTCAGGGGGTTTGGTGTTGCGTCCCGTCCCCCCACCCCATATTTTCCTTTTCCACTAAACCCCACCCCCACCTTTTAATGAGGGTTTGTTTTTTTTTAGCGTACAAACAGTATTCTGTATTGATAATTCATTTCTGAATTGAAGACCATTCTTGGCAGTTTTCTACGCAACAGTGATCCTTGGCTGCCTATTTTAATACACACAGAATTCTCCTCTAAATAGCAGCACTGTGCTGTTCAGCAACACTGGGCAAAACCTCCATCTGCATATGAAATCACTTCATTTCTCTTAAGATTGATGTTGCCCTGTAAGTTGCCAGACTGGAATACTGTACCAGTCATCTTGAAAATCTTAACGTTTTTTCAGCATGCCTTACTGCTAAAATACCCTTTCAAATTTAAAGGATCATTTCAAATAAAGGAGTGATGTATACAACCATTTTTAGCCTGTCCTCGGTAATATTGGAGAATTTTTTCACAGCATTTTCATGCATCTACTGGAAAGAATCCTGAAATATACAGGCAAAGCATGAATATATAAAATACACTGACAACGCACCTATGACATTTTTGATAAAGGTTATTGCCCTGCTTCATATCACCAGGTGTTTAAAGAAAAGTACAATAAGTATGGCATCATAAAGCATGTTGCGGGACTATGGTTAGTGTCTTGCAGAGCTACTTAAGTCCTTTCATTTTTCTAGGCAAAAAATCAGGCAAGGCAAGGAATAAAAGAAGTGAAGAGTAAGTTAAAACACAAGGTACGTGGTACACTTCTTACTCTCTGGCATCACCTCCTGTATTAGTTTGAAGCTTATACTTTACAAATCACAGGAGATTTGTGTTTTTAATGACTTTTGAAATATGCTTAGCCCTTTGTTCAACAATACATTTTTCATAACAAGCCCTCTGGCAACTATCTGTCATTCTATGCATCCACTGAATAATCTCTTTATTGTTTGCATATTTTATCACAGAACAACAGAGGTCTTCAAAGATACATTAGCAGGATGTATGTTTTCATAAAGTTGATTGCTTTGATATCACAATCGAAGCCTTTGCTTCAAGCTGAGGATTTTAGATGGGAGAGTCTTGCAGTGCAATCTGTCTCAGAAGGTGTATCGTTCGTTTTGGTTTCGTAAGATATGTGAACAATGGCAATGTTTAAAAATGAAGGAGTAAGTTCATTTTGCAAAAGCAACATTGCAGAAATATGAGAAAAAATGTTTTAGGCTTCACAGCTGCTTTTCCCAGTGAAAATTTTGTTTCCACATAAGATTTTTCTGTAAGGAGGAGGAACTGTTTTTTAGATATATTTTATGCTATTTTAAGAAAACTTTCAAAAATATTGCCTGGATGTTTGAACAATTCATCTTTTAAATTACAATGCTGATAATTCAGCTTCTCAAAAAGCTAAATCTGATTTTTCTTACTACAGATGGTATTTTCATGACAGTAATAGATTGTGGCAAGATAATTTTGAATGCATTCTGCATGCATAATATGGAGGGTACATTTGCAGATAATGATTATAAATAAAGGAATTTAAATCTATTTTATTGCATAGGAGAGTGAGGAAGAGTATGGAACTTGCAGTGCTGGTGCAGTACGGACTGCTCCTGTCTACACATTGCATTATGAGAAAAGAGCAAACTCAGAAAAACGAAGACTGGCACAGGTAAGGCACCTGAAACATTATTCACAGACATAGGAGAAAAAATTTTTGCCATTCACAGTAATGCATCAGTGAATGTGTTTCAGGTTATTTTACTGTCTGTGTTCGGATGGTGTGATTAAAAGGCTATGTTTATAGAAACACTGCTTGAATCGGGGAGAAATGCTGTTTGTATTTCATCCTGTTGAGAGGGGGGAAAACAGGAGATAGATAAGTATGAATCGAATATCTGATTCTTAAGTACTGGTTTTGATAAAGGCTTCCTGCAGCAAAAACGTTCTGGTCTTTTCACAGATCTGTGCTAAGCTACCTTTTTTAGTTTCTTGCAGTGGGGCACATTTATTTTGTATTTCTAATAAATTGATTTGGCAACCACATGGCCTTTAACCTTGCTGAGATTGTTATGATTTATCACTTTATTAAGAAGTCAGCTAGCTAATATGATGCCAGTCTTCCGTCCTTTTGTTCTCTACTCCTTTCTAGTGTTGATTTGAAGTAACAGGTGTATTGTCTTAACTTGGGCAAGTGTTTTGAAGTCTTTGGATTCATTTTGACAGTTTTATTTCAAAGATATCAATAAAATAGGTTTTGCAACCCTTCTTTTCTGGGAATAAATACCTATATGTGTGCATTTGATGTGTGCGTGTTTGTTTTAGTATGATACTGTTATTGTTCTTAATACATGTAATGAATGTTTACATATGGATATTTAATGCATGTATCTTAAATGAGAATTAAGTATAGAAATTCAGTCTAACTGATCTAACAACGTTTGGTTTTTTACTTCAGATATTGCAATGACAAACTCTGAATTGTCTATTTCACCAGTTTGAGTTTTAATTAGCTTTTATCTGTAATAAATATAAAGCTTGTGAAAATTAAAATAGAACTGACGGAGATTATTGCTAAATGATGTTGAAATTGTAGATTAATGTTAAGCCATTATTTTTAGTAGGTTATGAATAATACAAAGAATTTTTGCTTAAATTATTTAGGCAGGTTTTACTTTGCACATGTTTTCATGATCTCTTAAAGCCAGTGACAATGTTTTACACTGTGTATTCTCAGTTTGTTTTTATGTATGGGCAGCTGGGGTGCCTGCATTCTTTCAGGAACCTGTGGACATTAGATTTTCTTCGCTGAGTATCAGAAGATACACAATTCTAAATGTATGACTATAGAGGTCTAATGTTAATAACGTGAATGGTTCTTAAAGTAGTTGTTTCTAATAGATGATAGTCATTGTACTATATAGCAGCCCCCTGCCCCACCAAACCGGTTTGATAATGTGAGGTACTAAAAAGCCTTTAACACTTTATAAGCGAACGTACACAGATTTGTGTAAGTGAATCTACAGTGGTATGTGTCTGTGTAAATACGTAACACAAACGTACCCTTGTAGTCAGTGGATTTTTATAGGCTGCTTTTATTAAAGAAATCTGCAGTAATTTACTGATATGGTAGTGCTGCCTGCTGTTAGGAACGGGCGTCTAGAGATACAAAGGAATTTAATTTACCTTGGTACAGCTCAGCATTTCTTTTGAAGGCCTGTGTTCAGACACAAAAATTTAACTTCTCTGTTTTTGTGTCCATACAGCTGTATACTGCTAAATCCTTTAGTGTCATTGTTGCTGTTTCTACCAGTCATCTTTTAGTTCTTGCAGACGAGATGGGAGGAGTGCATATCCACCCATGGCCCTGCTTGCGTGCATACTCTGTATACACAGGCGTGTTTATGTATGCGTATACACACGTAGGTATGCATGTACATATATAGGGTTTGTTTACCCGCCAAGCTGGTAACGAACAGCCCCACAGGTTTGCCCTGCTGCAGGCTGAAGGTCCCATGTTTTTCTCCAGCTCTTGTCCCAGATGTCATGTGAACAGGAAGGAGGAAATGGTGATTGCTCCCCAAGAACTCCACTTTCACGCAGTTTCCTTCGCCTCTCACTTGTGCTATTCCTACTTTTTCCTCCTCCCCAAAAGCAAACAAACTAAAATATTCCCAAATAATAATGGTCTACCGTTGTGAGGTTTAATTCTTTTTTTTCTGTAACTCTCTGCAAATGAACTCTCTACCCAGATTTCTAAAATGGTGCCCACGAGTGTTTGTAGCATATAAGGATAGTGCTCTTTGATGGATATTTAAACTAAGGACCAGGTATTGATTAAGTTGCAATGTCAGTGTATTTGAATATCCTCCCAAAACCTAAACAAACATCAGACAAATGAGAGAGATTGCTTTTAATGGTCATGTTGCATCCAAACAAGAGGCACCTCTGCACTTTACCATCTCTTCCATACTGAAACATTTAGAAACTTGTAAATATGAAGAATTTGGTGTTACATTTTATGTCATGTTAGATGCATGCATTGAGATTTCATTCTCTGCTTCTTGGAAACAGTTAAACATAAATATTAACTAATAATTACCTGAGATGCTCTAAAACATATTTACTTTGAAACATTATGTATGGTATGTAAGTTTGCTTCACTGTGAAAAATCGTTTTAATAATTGGTTTATTGGGGATTTTGAGGTCTGCGAGGACATTTCCTTTACAGAGGAAGTGAATCTGCTTTTACCCCAACAAATAGTAGTTCGTATGTGGCTCTGCTAATTAGTATGGTTATTTCCTGTTTTTTTGATGAGGCTTTAATAAATGTCAAGGGTACAGCCATGAAGATCTCCCAATTAGGCTTTGCATTTGTAAAACCCAACCCTTTTGCTTTTGTGTGAAGATGACAGTTCCAACTGCAGCCCCAGCCTAACAGGGCTCAAGGGAAAGGATACTTCTCTGGTTTTATTGAAAACAAGGCCGGCTTGGCCCAGGGAGAATAGCAGCGCTGGTCACAGTGCAGATCCGTTTTTAACAATGAATGTTTAGTAAGCTTTATCACTGCTGTCATAGTGATTTTATTGGGTTTGGTTTGGTTTGGTTTGTTTTTTTGCCACACAGGCAATAGACTTTAAGAAAATTAACAGTAAAGGAACACATATTATAGCATGTAAAATACCTATCAAAACCTAATCAGAAGATAAATAATTGTGTTACTGCAAACTGTAGCGATCAGCTTTCCCTCCTATAATTTGCATTTTGAAAGTCTTTCCTAAAAAAAGAGAGAACCAGAGTGCACTCATGTGCACGCATGTGCACACACACACAATTAATCTTTGCCTAAGATGAATCGTTCTATCTCTGTAATATTCATTTAAGCTTACTCTTGCTTAGGTTAGCTGTTCTAGGCTTTTATATGTGTGCAAGCAAGTCAACGTTAACAGATGGATTGCCCTAAGCAAGGGAAAACCACAACAAAATCTAGTGAAAGTGGAGGATTGAAGCTTTTTATTGTTAAGCCTTATTAAAACCTTGGCATGTGCACTGCTGTTAACTCTTTCATGCCTAGGTCTAATAATATGTCTCTGGTATGTTTTATTGCCTACACTAATTAGGTATGTAGAAGAGATAAGAAATGACTAGCTGAAGTTTTTGAAATAAAAATTATTATGAGCACGAGATTGCTGTGGTTCTGTGGTATCTTGCCAACAGTATTGCCGAGTTCCTTTATTGATGAGGAAGGATGGCATTTTGTGTGTTAGACTACTGTGCATTCAGTTTCTGCAAAATCTATTTTAATTCGGTTTCATTATATGCTCCCAGGTAATGCAGATTTCTGGGTGGACAGGGTCTAAATGCAGTGAGAGATCTATAAAATCGTTCCAAACGAATATATAATTAAAAAGAGAGCATCTTTATTATAAGCCTGGATAGAATGCCAGGAAGATTTGTTTGATTTCACAAATATGTCCTTTGTAATTTTGCTCTTCTATCAGGGGATAGAGTAGTTTATTAAAAATGGAGCATTTCAGGATGTCGATAGTCTTAATGTATTTAGTGGCTAATAAACCATTCTTGAGGATGTGAAGAATACCAAATAAGAACTCCCAGTTCACTTTGTGATTAGTAAGCTAGAAATGCCCCCTTGTCTCTAAGGAGGTGTATGTAATACCTGTACCTTTAGGCATGCGCTACCTTGCAGCCGTAATGGAAACGGACGTTTGAATTCTAAGTGTGGATTTACCAGGAATCCCTGTGTGTCAGCACTGCTTTAAATGTTCATATATCGAAGAAACCAAGTGAGCTACTTCCCATGACTTTGCAGGATCTAAACACCGTGTCTAAGAAGGTTTTAAAAATACTTTTGAATAAGGTAATAAAAGCCAAGTCAGGCCAAACTTTTCACTCAGTATTCTTGAACAGAAGAATTATAATATTCTTTTACTGTTTTTAGGCAGTGTATTGCAAATGTAGCTTTTACACTTTTACTGAAGTGTATCCAATATGTAATTCGGCTTGCAGTAGGTATACTTGGCTTCTGTTCAATAAAGACAGCAAGTGTCAGGTAGGAAGATGTGTTCAGAATAACCTTACCTTCAGGAGTGCCCCGTTTATCAATATCCCTACAATGGCCAGTAAAATAAATTACATAATCATTAGCTACAAAGGGCTTCCAGTAACTGATTACCCTCCTAACCTGAAAAAGATGGTGAGAGTGGGCTGTTCTGAAGACTTTTTTTTTTTTCCCCCGGGAACATAAAAGAGGAGAGCAAATGCTTGTGATAATGCAGTGCTGAATATACATACTCTGTGTAAGTGACTGAACCCCTTTAAGAAAAAAAGAAAAAGAAATAATCCCACAGACAACCCCACAATAATTTCAGAAGCATAAAAGCTCTGATTAAGGGCATTTACCTATATTTGGATTAGAAAACGTGCTTGAGATCACATCTATGCCTAGCATCCACAGATAATACTGGTTATGGAGCCGGAGGTACCTTCTACTCTCATTGATTAAAATATTACAATTGACAGATGTCATAAACAGTAAGAGCTAGTTTTTAATGTAAATCATGTTTTGTTTCTGTAAAATAGAGTTTTGAAGTAAGCTTTGGTCGATTAGTAAATTCTGTTACTTTAGCTAATGTGGTGGTATTGTAGATATCATTAGCTTCCTTTAATTTGGAGAAAAATCTTTTGTCTTGATGTGTCAGGTAAGATCTCTTCATTCTGCAAAACAGTCAGATTTCCTTTTAATTAAAAATGAAAAAGCTAGGCAGCAAAAATTCAAATTGTAGATTACGAGAGTGCCCTCTCGTGGCTCTGATACCTTTCCGAGGGAGTACAGGCACAGAGGTTGCCTTTGCCTTGTATAAACCTTGGTTTTTACAACAGAAACCAAGCTGTGCTTCCTTTATTTTTTTTAACTGAAAGTTTTTAACTGAAAGATTATCTGTATTTTGTGCAACTTGAGCATTTAGATACTTTCATGTATCACGCATAATTTTATTTTCACGAATATACACTACCAAGTGGGTGTATAATTACAAGATTACTCAAACCTGTGTTCTGGCCCCCCCAGAAGATAGTAGATACAGCCTCTAAACTGTGACCACGACTGATTTTAGTTAAATCAGTGAACACATTTAAAGAAAAAAGTAGTGTAAGTTTGTAAAGCTTTTGAAAATTATTTCAGTATTTTTATTAGTGTGAGCTCTTTCCTATTCTCTGCCCCGATCTCTTCTCACCGTGGTTTTGAGTGAAGGACATTGCAAGTCTCCTCAGCAGAGTTCTGCCATTCATTCTGCACCGGTAAATCAGCATAAACCTTGTGGCTGCCTGTTGTTTTTTGAGCTTTGCAGTAAACATCACTTGAGAAATCTCTCCACTAATTACCATGAATGCAATTTAAAAAAAAAAAAAAAGGAAAAATAGGGTGATGGTCAGGAAATCGCTCTGTAATTTTTCGTTACCCTGTGGTCATTTAGTGGAATGCTTGGATTTTCAGGGCAAAGTCATCAGCACATCTACTTTTGATTTCTCCTACTGAGAGAGACTTTCCGACAAGCAAAAAGTTTGCAGATGTTTTTCCTGGCTATTATTGTTACCTATTTTAGTTTTTTAACAAACAGAAAGGCGGCTCTTCTGGGGGTCTTCTACAAACAAACAAACCGTACTGTTTTGTCTACCAAGGTTGGGTTTTTTTCTGAAGGATCTGAAAGAAGAATGCTATTTCACAAAGTACCTACAAAACTGGATGATCCTTTCTGTCCTTAGTAGTTAATTGAAATAACCAGATTAATTTTTTCATCAGCAGAATTTACTGATATCTGAATGTAACAGTGGTATCTTCTGCTTTCATTTACTGTGTGTCCTCTATCTTACATGGTTCATGGGTTCATGTTTTGGTTCCACCTAGCCAAAGCAGCGACCCAGAAGAACCATCAGCCAGTGGCTGGGACCTGCATCCTGCCTTCTATATTGCTCTTGCCTTCTGGACTGCAAGTTTGGAGAGCACAACCTTATTTCTAAAACTGCAGCTCTAGTATTTTATGTTCCCTAACCTTTTCTTTCTCGCTCTATCCTGTACCTAGAGAGAAAAAAGTGATTAAAGAAGTTCAGTTAAAGTTTGGCTGGGGGCAAAAGGAGGGAGAAGCAGAAGAAACAGGAAAAGCCTTTCCTGCAGGAATCCAGCATCTCTGTGAAAACACAGATTCAATCTGTCTGGTTTTAGTCATTACTGAAATGCTGATGCTGGCAGCAGTGCTACCCAAAGCGCTTTCCACAGCAAGAGGAGAGAGAGTGGGGCATGACCAAAGGGCAGCTCAGCCCACCTAGGATCTAGATTGCATCCTTATGATGCCTCTCTCCTGCTCTTTGTTGTCTAATTTAGGACTTAAAATACCTGAAATTAGGGAACAGCATCCATATCTGAGTGCCATCCGTGTTCTCTATAGAACCTTGTAGAAAAGATCTGCTTTGAGCAGAAAACTCCTACTCATGTCATACAGGAAGAGGGACTCCTCCTTGCTAATTCTGGTTGAGAGCCTTAGACAGAAATGTGCTTGGAGTGAATATTTCTGTTTCAAAGACACAGCCTTTATTCCCTTACAAATGTGATCAGTCTGTCCGTTCTCGAGCTTCAAGCAGAGTTTCCCTCGAGTAGGTTCTTCAGCCGTCCATAGGTGTGATGGCCAGAGTTCAGTGCTGCTTGGCTTTTATCGATCTCAAAGTTCTGTGACATTTGGTGTTTTCCATTACATCCTGAAGACTGGAGTTAATTGATGTTTGTATTTAGATTCACATCCACATTGTACATTTTAACTTCAGTGGTTTTGTTAAGTTTTCCTTTGAAAAAGTCACAGGGGATCTGCAAACATGACTTCCAGCAGTGACTTTACCGTGTGATAGTTCTGCTGACGTGAGGATCTGATGCATGTTTTAACAGGATGATCAATTTAACCAGTAATCACTGTCTTACCTGCCTAGGAATTGTATCAAGTAGAGAGCATGTTCCAGCCAGACGAACTGGGTTTACAGCTATTCTGATTGACTAAGTCACACACTGTGCAGCTGAGTTATTTCCAGGCCTTTTGGCTTTCCTGTTACCTCAAAAACATGGTCCGTTTTCTGCCTTTGAGCACATGGACACTGATTAGCATTTAGTTTCTGACACCCCCCCGCCCCCCCCATCTTCTTGCTTCTCTCTCCACTGTGACCCCTTCAACTCTGCATTCTGCCATTTCTCTTCCCTCTAATCACTGATTAAACCTAGGGCATTAATAACCATCAAAAAGGGAAAATAAGTGATATTTTTCTTGGTTAGCTTTTGTGACTGGAAATTCTGCCTCGTGAATCCAATTCTTAAAATCACTCACTAAAAATTCTGTAAAGAATACTTGCTTATAGAAGAGCTGCTTGCTTTGGTTATTGCAAACAACACTGAAAATTTCCGTGTGCTATTTTAAAAGACTAACACTTAGGCTTGTTGCCAATTAGAGTGAAGCCGGGCTGCCTTCGATGGTGCACTCTGCAGCTAGGGTGATGTGTGGCGTGGTGCCACAGCGCGTCAGCTGTAAATGTTCATTTTTGCTCAGAATAGCCTCTGTGCCATTGAGAAGGATGAGTGAGATCCGGCTGGCTGGAGGATGAGTGAGATCCGGCTGGCAGCGTGGGGCCTCGGTCTGATTCGGAGAACCAGGGGATAGTGCAGGCTTCCTGAGGGAAAAGCAGTCTGCAGTTCTTCAGAGAAAATGGAAGTTTATTTGTTGAGTTGGAGAAAAACCGTAACTACTTCTGAAAAATATTTGCAGAAGCATGATTAATCCTTAAAAGCAGTGTCATAAAAAAAAAAAAATTCTCAAATATTACCTCTGTTCCGGAGTTTAGCATACATAACAGGTAGGAAGCTTAGAGTCGCTTAATTTTTCACTACATTAATTCAGAACATAATTATAATGTGCTATCTATGACTAAGTGTCTCAACATATTTATCATCCTTATGTACAATAAATCCTACCTCAGCACAGGTATTAGTGTTTCATTTTAACTTTACAGAAGTCAGTGGAGGTCTCTGTTGCATTATGAGCAGCAACTCGGCAAACAAATGACTTTGCTTGTCATTTAAAATTGCTGTGTCCGTACTCTTATCCTCACCTTTCTGGTTGTCTATGTCTCTGAACAGACTTTGGGGGATTTCCTGCTCTTCCAGACTGTTTATTGCCACAGAAAAGTATTTCTTTGTGTCACTGGAAACCCACTTTTTTGTGTATCCCTGTTTCTCTGGATCTCAGAATTGATGACACTTTTGTCTCATGGGGTAGAGCTGCAGATATTTCCAGCCACTTCAAGTTCTTTCAAATGTGTCATCTATATGTCTGAATCGGTTAAAGCAGAGAAGGGTTCTCTCCTAGGAAGGATGAAGGGGGTTTTATGTAACATTATTAGTTTTTAAATTATCCATGAGTCCTCTGTTGTAGTAATAATTAAAAAAAAAACCTAAAAACGCACTACTTCAAGCTTGAGGTTGTCACGTCCCAGCAGAAGAAGGGCATTGAAGAAGAGAAAGTTTAGAAACTTCCTTTTTTCTCTGCCTTCTTTCCCTCTTCCCCCATCAATCTCAGCTCTTGTGGACTGTAATGTGAAGTTCTTTCCTGTGATTTCATTATCCGTTGCTTTAGGTCACAGTCTTTAGCCTGAAAGGAAGACAACGGGTTGTGCTTAACTAGAAAGTTTGATTGAGAGATCTTTGCTTCCCTGCTGGAGGTGAAGCCATAATTTCATTTGTGATTGGGTTGTATAGGATGATAGGTAAAATAAAATAATGAATCATAAATAAGAGTGGACTTGTATTTAGTTTTCTTTCTCATACTGAATGAATAATCTTTAAATTTTTAAGAAAAGGAACCAGTACTTCACAGATTTAAACCGCAGTAGATATTTTTCTTTTCTTGAAACCTTATACATGTTGATGTATTGAGTAGCCAGTAAATGTGAAATTATGTGTGTGCTGCCATTTATCAAAAGATTATTTGTTTCTCACTTTGAGGACAATTAGTAGCAGCAGCCTTGTTCAACTTCCTGCCTTAGTATCGATCCGTAAGTAGTCATTCCAGAAAGCCGTGCCTCTGAAAGGTCTAGCATTAAAGAAGAAGCTGACATTTCAAAGATTGCCTATCAAGACTGTAACCATCGTACATTTAAATCTTTAGCATTCATGTGTTTTGTCTATGTTTTCATGCCAAAGTAGTACGTTTTGTGAGGGTAGCCTCAACAAGCAGAAGAGAACAGTTTAAGGACGTATTCTTACTCTGGTTCTATTTATATTTGTATTTATATTTATATTGTGAGCACCACCTTTTGTGTCTGCTTTCAGTGCTGAGCATTTACCACAACTGTGGAAGCGCTTGCAGAATGAGACTTTGAAGCGGGGCAGAAACCAAAGAGGATGTGTACGATGCGTACAAAAAGGATGTATATCCTTACACCGACTGCAGTTTTTTCTTTGCCACGCTTTACACACAGGCTTGACGTTCAACAGTGGCTTGTGGAGAGTGTGAGCTTGTTGTGTTTGAGTATGATGAACTTTGTCATATTCTGAGCAGGATGAGAGATGGGTTCCTGTGGTGCTGTGTTTCCTGAAGATGAAAAAGATTTTAAATAGCAACGCTTGAATCCCTGTTTATGTTTTCATATAGATATACTAAATAATAGATTTATTGTGTAAGCAAAACTAATTGGAAAAATCAAAACAACTGAGTACTTTAAAGAAATTTGTTGCTTTATTTTATAGAAAAAAACCCCATGACAGCAGTCTATTAAGACTTTATAAACTTCTGGTGCAGCAAGAAAGGAGTGTTACAATATCATTTCTTGTGGTAATAAATTTAAGTGGTCTGGTTGTTATTAGAATGCTGATCAGGAAGGAAACAGAAGTCTGTCCTTTTTTCATAAAAAGGTATAAAAAAGGTTACGCACTTCAAAATGCAAAAAAGACAGAAATTAAAAGCTTAAATAACTGCAAACAGCAGGGTAGGTCAGTAATGGAAGAACTTCTTAAATGACTTTGACAGCTTTTGCAGGTGCATGTACTATGTCACTTTGCCTAGTGGAACACTGAAAAAGATTTATGGTTCTCCTTTTGGAATTTATTAAGAGTTTCTTTCTTTTCCTTTCCTTGCAAAGTAGTCTGGACATACCCCTCCCTTGCAGTCATTTTTATTACAGCTCCTAGAGGAAAGTCACCTATTCAAAAACATGTGTTGCTTGTTGTCTCCATGGCTAGCTCACAGAGCTGTAAACTGAATGTTGTTATTTACAGCCAGATATTTTACTTTCCTTTCCCTTTTGCTTTGCTTTTTTTTTTTTGGTCTGTAAATCCCATTTTGTTTGGTTTAGTTCTTGAAAGTCATCCTGTTTATTATCAGACCCCTGAACATTTAAATTGGTAAGAAAAATATTTTTAGGTTTATCAACATATGCTCTGTTACATTTCTTTATATGATGTTTCTCTTGCTTTCACTAACACACTTGCTTAATACTGTTTGTAGAGGCTCTGAGGGACCACTGCTATGCCTGTGGTGTTTGCTAATTCTAATTAATTTTATTCAGTTCCCGCTTCTCAAAGACAAAACTTTTTTCTTTTTTTTTCCTCTTTCCTGCTCCCCCTCACCCCCACCCTGCTTCTCAATGTTTTTAAAGGACCTTCTTTCCTGCAAAATCTTGTCTTCGTGTTAGTAGAAGTACATATGATGGCAGCATCTAATTCTAATGCAAATTACAAGAAAGTGAGACAGAAACAGGGATTTGCCACCCAAGAATCAGTACCAGGAGTAGAGCTTTAATTACAATGAACGTCATGTCAGAATTTTCTTGGAAAAGTGGTGAAATACCAGTATTATAGAAATGAAGTACTTTAATTGTCCTGCTGATGATAAAGACTTAAAGCAGCAACTTTTAAACCGAAAACAGTGACGGTAGATGTGGCAGTAATCAGGTAACCAATTAACAACATCAGTTAAGAGAGAGTGGTTAACCTCTCTTTAGTTACAGGCAGGACAACGCCACTGCTGGGAATGACACAAAGAACTTACAAAACTGAGCGTTAGAAAAATCAATAGTTGGATTCTCAGTGTTCCATCCTATAACTTTCACGCAGTATGAAGCTTATTTGGGGTTCTGTCATAGTTTTTAATACTGTGATAATTCTCTCATTTTTATCAACTGTTACTTGGTTTAATGTATTAAGAACCACGTTTCCTCTTTGTGGACTTTGTGGACCTCCTCTTTAAGAACCATGGAAAGTGTTAACAAAACTTGTTGCTCTAATTAAATCCTTTCTTGCTGAACAAGAACAAATGTGTCAGTCTATAAAGAGTGAACACAAGACGTTCCTGACAATAATGGGGGGGGGGGGGGGGGGGGGCGTGTACTGTGGGCGGCGGA
>NW_010404271.1:0-12867 GCF_000710305.1 Buceros rhinoceros silvestris | reverse complement strand
CAGAATGTGTCCTGGTACATGTAGAACACTAACAACATCTGTAATAGGTGACGTACTGAAATCCTCACAGTACAAGATTTCCAAGCTCCTTGTATTCTGAAATTAAGGCCATATTTCTTCCCCATCAGGGGCTTGTAGGTTTAGGCATTTGGTGAACTGCGTGATGAGATGTGGGCAGTAGCACTTCTTTTTCCTTTAAAGTTAACTAACACTGTTTTCCATTTGCACAAATTCTATCCATATGTCTTTAAATTATAGCCAGTTATCCGAGGTTCAGAATCTCTTCAGTGGGTTGATTCCATACCTCTTTGGAGGTTATATGAAACAAGTATAAGAGATGCACAGACCTAAAGACAGTCATTTGTGAAGGCCAAGTGACTAAAATTTCTACTTAAACGTTCTGGTCAAGAGAGACTTTTTTCCAGGTATTGTAGAAATCTTTAGCCTGGTTCTGTTTGCTAAATAATAATGTGATATAACAGGTTAGTGAGTACTCAGCATGGTAGTGTGGGAATTTGCAGCATGCCAGCACAGGCTCCCCGTGGGATGCTCTGAGTGGATGCTAAATTACAGTTAACTATAATTTATTGTAAGTTATCCTAAACAAAGGCATTCTTAGTGCACAGTTTTCGAGCTGGCGTACTACTTACTCTGCAGTTCTGTTTGACACCGTAACATAAATACAGCTATGTAAAGAGACTTCCGACTTATTTTCTGTTTTCTACTTCAAAAATTCGTTTTTCTTCATGCTCAGTACACCACATCAACCAAATCTTCGCAAACATTTCTGTCAGAAAGTAGTAAACCACAGTGCTTTTTGTCATATGCTTGCAAGAAAAGGTAAGCAGTAGCCATGAGTGATGCTTTTCCTCCAGTAGCCAGGCTTCTGCTAATCAAGGCTTTGCGTAAATAATAAGGCCTTCCATAGACCATGAAGAAAAATGGTTCTCTTGTTCTTTAATTGGTGGTGCTTGAGGACTTCACATCCTCTTTCAAGAATCTTTAGAAGACTTTGTCAATATGTGGTTTTCCTTATCAAGTGCTCAAGAAGTCTTAATGAGTAAAGTGACAGTCTCCAAATAAGTAATGCTGAAATAGGAAAAACTAAACAAAAATTATGTTAATTTTCTATCCTCCAGACTCGTTTCAATCAGCATCTCAGTAACCAGGATTTTGCCTTGGAGGAAGATGACGATGATGAAATGGAGAGAACAAGCAAGTAAGAATCCTGTTTGGATGTGTGTTTATGTATGGGAGAAAGGGTAACTAGTGTTACTCAGCAAAGTTGAGTTCAAGTGATGCATTGTTCTCCTGTCCAGGCTGCTAGCTTGATTCTTGATGCAGATGATGGCAAGTAGTTTAGGATTAGGTCTGCTTTTAAAAAGAGGACAGGCTATTATATCATTTCATTATTTATAGTGCCCAGAAGAACTCGACATAATCTGCAGTCTTCACAGACTCAGGATAAAAAGACAGACTAATACACAAAGAAGCAGCAAAATAATTTTGTCAATATGGTGAGCAGTGACCTCATCTAATCTATTTTTTTAAGTCTTGGGTTGTGGTCACGACAATGGAAAGTTTTCTGAAGGGTCTGAAAAAGAAATACTGCCTTCTGAGTTTCATATCAAGGTGTTCCTGTGTGTGAATTAAAGGAAAATTGTAACTTGAGGCTTAAGCTGCATTGAGGCATTCTCTGACTGAATTCAGGAAACAACTTTTGATAATGAATGTATGGATATAAACCATGAAGCACCTTTGTACCCTTTGTAGTTCTCTTCTATAGACAGAGATAGGGAAAGACTGCCGTAGTATGGGGGTCACAGGGGAGGGTATTGCAATGAATGAAAGAGAAAACGAGAGAGAAAAGCACCAGGTCACCTTGCAGGTAGGCAATACTTCAGTAAGTCTGGTCATATGACAGAAGAGTTGCAGTATGAGGGTCTTGCTGCTAGAACAAAGTATGTGTCTAGGTCAGCTGGAGAGGTGTAGGAACACTGACTTAAATATAGGGTGTAGGCAAGGTAAAAAAGGTACCCATTTGGTAATAACTCTAAAATTTGGGAAGACATACTAGGGGTGACTTGAAATAACAGTTAACAGTCATTGGGGAAGAGCCAGGAGACAGGAAAAGCAGCTAATACTAACTGCATCTCCCTAGAAATCATATGTCTAGGTTTAGGAAAATTCTTGAGTAGAAAGAAATTCCAGGTTTATGTTCCCTTTCAAAAGTCTTGGAATATATTCTCCTACTTGCTTGCAGAAGTGGCTGTAACAAAATGGCTTTTTTGTTTCTAGCTGATGCAAAAGTTTTTGTTTTCAGGCTATCATCAGAAGACAGTGAAGAAGCTTCTGCTTACTTCTACGATAGTGATGATTCTGGTGAAACTGGAATAACTCCTCAGCATCAAGGAGAAATGGACTTGCTTGGGGAGATTTTGGACACGCTGAGCACACACAGTTCAGATCAAGGAAAGCTCTCAGGAGCAAAGAGCCTGGATTTTTTTAGGTCAATGGATGACATTGATTACAAGACTGCGGTAAATCTTCTGCTTTCATTTGAAAAAAAAAATTCCAGTCCCTTTATAGTGGGATCCGGCACTTGTTGAATCAAGAACATGAAGCTCAGACACTGCAGCATAGTTCTTAGAATTGCTAGGGTATCTTCCTAGGACTACGTGACAGTACACCGTTGCTGGACACAGTATGATGGTTTTTCACCAGCCAAGAGATTGGTTACACCTTTGTCCAGTTTATCAACTTGTCCTGGAACAGTATTTTTTCCCTTTTAACAGTCACCACATATAAAGCTGTGAATAATGTAATAATTTACTGAATCAAATAGTTTAATGTTATATTTAGCTGTTCAGCCTGGTATTCCCAGGGCTTAAAACCAGCTCTGGGTCTTTTTTTATGCCACTTGCAAGGTATTTGTTTCCATTTTCGCCTTGCATCCTTAAACTAGCCATAGTGATATGTTTCCATCTTGATTCAGTCATGGAATCCATGTGGTAACTGCACCTGACGTGACGTGCTGCTAGAATAATACTCCAGATCTTTCTAAGAGGGCTCCTTGGTCCTTTTTTAGGTAGTGTTGCACAGGACCTGTCATGTAAACAAACTGCTGGTCTACAGTTCTAAACCCTCACCAAATCACTGCTGTGATGTCAGCAAAAAAAACCTTAGTGTTTTTGAATTCCAACTCATACAGCTGTCCAACATTTGCTTTTGCTGAAAGGGATCCTATACTAGAAGATTCATTACTGGAACAGCAAATTCTGATGCAAGCGTTTTATAAGCTTGTAAAATGTTTTATTATGAGTGTCACACAGAGGTCACATTAATAAAATGCCCATTTTTGTTTGTTTGGCAAAAAAATTTTATATTGAAAGTTGGTATAATTAATTACTGAAGGAAAGAGGAAATGCCATCTGGTTTTAGTTTTAGTCCAGCTCCTTCTCATATTATGGGTGCAAATCAGCAAAGCGTGTCTTTGTTCACTGTCAGAACTGCTTGTGCAAAACCTGAATGGACAGGGGAGACAGAAATCCTTCCTCTGTACAAAAGGTGATCCTTAGGGTAAGAGACAGGGTGTTCTGGTGAGGAAGAGTAAAAACACTTGACCTTGTATTGTCTCTGGGCTTGTTGTTTTGTAGCATTGTACCCCAAAGGGGACCCGTAGTTTAGGAACACACAAAATCCATTAAAGCGTTTTCATTTCAAGAGTGACAGTGTAGAGACGTTTCTTGTGACATTAACTATAAATACATGTTCTTTCTTTCTAGAACAAGTCAAATGCACCCAGTGAGAGCAACCTTACCCTGCTCTGCAGCAGCGCTAATGATCAAGCAGAGTGGAACCTCGGTCAGGATGACAGTGTCCTCCATGGGAAGCAGCTCCCTCCATCGCCAAGGAAGCAAATCTCTTGTGGTGGCCATAGAGAATCTCTCTCAAGGCTGGAGGAAGAAAGCAGTGACAAAACCTTTATTACTGACAAGATGGGCACCACTAGCATGACATCCCCATCTCCACTACGATCAAGTGCCCAGTTTGCTTCTCTAGAAAGTTTCAAAGCAGGCTATTCTTTCTGTAAGTATGCAAAGCAGAATGAAACACTAAGCAGTACCTCAGAAGATCAGGTTCCAGCAAGTCTTGCTCAACATCCATCCATTCTGGTCCCTTGGGAGAAAGATGGAAAGGAAGGAAACGAAACTCCAGAAGAGGGTGGGCTTCTTCAGGAAGTGGTGTCATTATGTAAACTGAGTTCTGCTTTTCACTATGGTTTAAATATTTCAAAGGATAGCTTATCCAGCAGTAGCAGTGGAAACAAAACGTAAGAAAACTATGAGAAGAAGAGAAACTTGACTCCCATCAGAAGTTAAAGGGAGACTACTCAGGACTCCGTATAACTCCATAAAACATGATAACCAAAAGATGAAAAAGGATTAAGGGATGTTCGATTATAAAAATATTTCTGTTAAGTCAAGTATGCATTTTCTATGTTTACCCAGTTCATTTGTTGGCTGTAGTTAGGTTCACAAAATGGAACTAAATAGACGAATGCACTCTTTAAATCAGGTACTAGTTAGTCTCTGTGTTAAAAATACATCAGGTGTATGGTGCTTCCTACCATTTGCTTCCTCTAAGCAGCAGGAAAGGTATCACCCAACACGTAACCAGGTTTTGAAGGTACTATATTAATCCCATTAAGCATGAAATGAACCGAGCAATCTGATTTGTCTGAAATGTACAAATGTTAATATTTGTAATGAAGAATAATTGCCTTAATCTTTTGAGAACAGGTTTAACTATCTTAGAAGATGAATGCAAATCTACAAAACAGCAATAATTATTTTCCACGGCAAGAATTTGCTTCAGCTAAAGGGTGGGTGGGAAGGAAACTTTTTAGATTAAGGACTTACTTGTGAATATAACTTGGAACTTACTCCAAACTAAAACTGTGGCCCTGTCTTCCAGACTTTGAAAAGGTAGCGCACGCTTTTCTCTCTTCTGTAAAGTACATGAAGTGCTGAATTATAATGTGAGATTTATTAACTTCTGTTTACAACTAAGACACTTTAAAGGCATATTATCTGGTTTCCCTAGGTAGGCTATTTCACCTAAAATTTTTCAGAAAGGAGAGTGGAATTGATAGATTTATATTATTTTTTTCATTTTCTACAGTTTAATAGTGTTTGAAAACTAATTTGTGCCTCTTCTGAACTATTTTCTTCCCATTTTTAGTAGCTACCTTTGGAAAGTAGATTGAATTACTGTTACTTTGAAGTCATAGTTAAATTATTGAAGAGTCATGACTGAAAATTACTTGTAACACTAGAAAATTAAAAATACAAATCCTAAATTCCATGAAGAAGAATAAATGAACTTGATATATGTTGTATTTAGAACAAGCATTTGTGCTCCTTCTGGCAGCGTTTCTGAGGAATATTTGGATATTTAAAGACTGAAAATTCTTGCCACTATGTGGAGCAGCTCTTTCTTTCTTTCTGTCTATCTATCTTTCTTTCTATCTTTTTTTTAAAAATTTTTTACATTTTCCTTCCCTTTTTCCACCTCTCCACTTTACCATACTTAACATTGTTCTCCACAATAGCTCAGGGCAGGAAAGGCATGAAGTAAGTTTCAGCCAATTAGAATTTTCACCTTTGAAGGATACTTGCGATGCAGTTGGCCGAAGTAACACATGGAATAAAATTAACTGTGCCTAAAAAGAATGCTCTCCTGCTCTTCTAAACTCGTGTCAGAAACCTTTTGTCTTTTTCTCCCTCTTTGGCATGAATGATTAGTCTTAATCTCAGTATAGGCCTGAGCGAGCACGGTTGTGAGGTCAGTCTTTGGGTCAGATTGCGCTTTAATACCTTAATAGTCCTTTGTAGCAAAGTTTAATGACAGTTGCCACACTGAGATTTATGAATAAATTTTCCTTCTAACTAACACAAAATGAAAGGGGTTTTTGACCACTTTATTACAAGGCAGCTGACCTAAGGGAGTGGATCCATATCATTCAGAGGCGATGTCTGATGCTTTACCAAAGAGGTGCAGTAGAGTGAGTCCGTGGCTTTGTTAATGCAAAAGTTTCAGCTTATTCCAGAATGAGAGGTGCTGGCCAGTGCTTCTCATTGAGAATGCACCTGCAGAATTTCTTTTTTAATCAGTGCAAGGAAGGTGAAAGGTTGTAAAAGTGCAAATCTTACAGAAACACCTGTGTCTGATTAGAGCATGAACATTCCTGAGGGCATCTGCAATCTGCATTGCAGGAGAATCTCACTATTCCGCAGTTAGAGGTCGTATGTCTGTACTCCAGAGTATTTATCTATCCTTCGATTTCTTCTTGTGTATCAACTTGGTATGTTGTGGTTTTTTGGGTTTTGGTTTTTTTTTTTTGCTCTGTAAAAAATCAGAAGTATCATAAAAATTATTGTAAATCTTCGCTCTAAACTTTCTAGTTGGGGTCTGATGGGATGACTGAGGTGCTGTTCGGATGAGAATGCTGCAGAGCAACCTCATGGATGCTTGTGTAGGGGTGGTATTCATGCCTCAGTAGAGGGCACTCTTCTTCTTTGCTGGTACTAAACATTACCCAAACATAGTGCTCCCAGGTGCTGCCTAAGAAAAGACAGGCAACACAAAGATTTATTTAGATTGTTCTTGTTCTTCTCACTTGTTCTCATTCATATCCTTGCATATCGTGGATGAGAATTTCAAGATTCACCTTTTCTTTTTCTCTCCGTCTGACATGGTGTTTCTGTCCACAGTTTAATCCAAGATGATGTTTTGCTTTCTTCATTTATTAAAGATAATAAACAGTATGAATGTGTTAAGGAGAAAAGCAAAAAAAAATCAGACATTATGGCCATCATTTCTTTCAAAACATTCAAACACCAAAGTCTAGGAATGCTGCCAGAAAATGAGTTTCAAAAACGCCTCTCTGATAGACTAAATCTTGCTCCTATTGTCACATAGATTGTCCCATTCTCACCTTTATGGAAAAAATGTAGAAGCCATGTGAGGCTGCTCATATAGTTATTATAAGGATTATGAAATTGAAAATCTGATAGTGGAATCCTTCAAATTTGAGGCATTGTAGTAATAATTCACTGTTTCATTGAGTGAAAATGCAGGCTGAAAATGAGTAAACGGCTAAACTGAAAGAGACAAGGTAAAACTCAGAATTATTTCTATTTCAGTCAAAATGTTAGTTACTGTGCTTATGCCACATTGTTTCCTTACGATTTAAAACCCCCATGGAGTGTTTACAGTCATTAAATAGTATGTCTTTTTGGTTTTGAACCCTGGATGGGTTCAAAAATAACTCAGTCTTACATCTGTGTTGAATTTAACTGTAGGTACATTTTAAACTCTGTAGTATTACAGAATCTTTTCCACTTACTATGTGTGAACTTTTAAAAAGGCTAATATTTGTGCCTTATTTGAACAGAATTACCAGTTACCAAATAGATAAGAGTCCAAACTGATATTTCCAGTTCAACGGTGTTGTTCTCTGTCCTTGTGGTGATAATTATTGCATTTATTGGCTACATACACAGTATTTTTATTACCACATCACTTTCTATATTAAGATAAATTCTCCAAGTCAAGTACTTTTTTCAAGTTTTATACTTCTATGATTTTTATTTCTGGAAATCCTTCTAATATCTTTGAAAACCATCAGCATTCATGACCAGCTACTGGTGAGAACTGAATTCTGCTCAGTCAGAGCTCCTGTGACCTTCTCCAGAGGCATCTCTTCTTCAGGATCACAAAAATCTTTCCATTTCTCCTGTTTAAGGGAGGCACCAGTTTATTTGACTAAGGTCTGTAATCTGTTATGTAGATATAAGAACAAATTTCTGGTGTAGAAAGTCAAACTAGGACTTGAATTTAAAATCTTCAAGTTTGTTTTGCATAGACGTCTGTCTGAAATGAGCTGTATCACTTCTGATTTGTGAGGGGAAAAAGTAAGGGGAGTAGAAGGAGAAGGGGATGCCTGGGTTGTTGCAGTGGGATGAGGAGAAGCAGAGCCTGGGAATCCTCAGGAAGGATAGTAATGTTGAGGAAATCCGGATTTCAGGATACTGTTTAATGTTCTAACTCAGTTGTAGTGATTCCAACCCAGCCATGTAGGCAAAAGTAATTGCCTGTGGAATATTGCTGTGATATCTGCAGGACAGATAATCTGTTGTCCCAGTTGAAGCCTTCCCATCCATGCCTACAGAGCTGCAACATGTGCAAAACAGTGCAAATATTCAGGGAAGGACAGTGCTGTGGATGTGAAGGTGATCCCTACCCCCCTCTATGCATGCAGAGGGCAGTCTGTGTAGAGTAGGCAGTGGTTTGCTCTTCCATTCCACATACTTGGGTGTCATGTAGCTCTGAAGAATAGACTTGTTCTGAAGGAAAAACGTTGTAGAAGTTGTCTTAGAACTTGTTGGCTGAACCCTTCGTTGTCATTTAGCATTTCAGTAGTACTGCTGCTGTTGGGGTGGGGTCATCAGAAGCTCTCAGCACTGGCTGAAGTCCTTTCTCAGGCATTGTAGTACAGTCTTCAGCCGGAGTTTTAGACACATGCTGGGTGCTTTCGAAAATCCCACCCAGTCTGTTAGAGGAGTGTTTTGGATCTCAAAAATCTGTTTTAGATGTCTTTCAGAGTTTAGAATGAGCTATTTTACAACCTCGTGTTCTTGTAAACGATGTAAAGTCTAGGCAAAAGAACAGTTAAGCCAGGTTTTTAAAACAGCTTCTATTTCTCCACCTACAATCAATCATATTCAGTCCTACAAAACAACCTTTCATTGGTGCAGCTCTCGAATGGAATTGCTAGGATCATCTAAAATCTTTTCTCTATGCATGTCATTAATTGAAGAAACATTTCACGCAATAATCGAAGTGCCAGCATGAGGCCCTTTCACGAATGAGCCCCTGCATAACACTGGCTGTAGTACCCTGTCCTGCAGAAAGCAGCCCCGCAACCGCTGACCTCCCTGGCTCCGCAGGGAGAGGTCAAGGGTGATCTTTATTTCCAAGGGAGTTGGCATCTTCTCCCTTGGCTCCAGGCTCTAGTCCAGGTGCTGTGAGACTCCAGCCAGCATGTTATACCTGGGGCAAGCAGCTTCCTTACTGCAAAGCTCAGGATGGTGAAGGCTGTCTGTTTCTATGGTATTGAGGTAAATCTTTGGAGAATGAATGTGGAAATAAATGCACCAGCAAAAGCAGTATGAATGGTGATGTGACTTGTCTTCAGTAACTTCTTTGCTGCTATTAGATGTCTGTGTCTTTGCCACGCATTGTTTACGAGTTAACAGAATCTGGGCTGAATAGAACGTGTCCTCATCTTCACCCCAAGAGCATGGACCACAGCTGGTCTAGAATTCATGATCTTCAGGGTGGTTGGAAATAAGCAACAGAAAAGGGATGGTACGCTTGTTTTGTGCAAAACCCTCCTTGATGTGCTTTCTAATCTCTTCTGTTTTATAGTTTTAGTCAGTGGCCAATTGAAAGTACTTGCGAGGTCTTTCCTAGGAGCTGCTAAACTTCTGAACAGAGTTGCCTGAGGAGTCCACAGCCACCTTAGCCTAGAGGGCCTTCCACCACCTGTGTAGCTGGCAGGGCTGTTGCTGTTTTCTGCTGGCTTGGGGTATGAAGCAGGTAACACAACTGGAAGTGACTCCAAGGTTTACTGTAGTAAAGGGTACTCAAATTAATTTGTACTATTACTTAGGTCAATACTAACAACATTTGTATTTAGACTTCAGCAACAGTATTAGCATGTGAAAAAAAAAGATGAGTTCAAGTACGTTGATATTTGTTATGATTCTATGTGAATTGACATTCTGCTTCTGTTAAAAATAGGGGAGTTACTTGCTGGGGGGGAAGTGTGTTGACTTTCAAATCGTCAGTGAATTTTGTGCAATATTTCTCCTTGTTTCAAAGTAATTTAGTAGTACATATCTGCTTTTCAGGCAGATCCTTGAAATGGTATTTTTCAAAAATGTGTAAAATTACATGTAACTTTGAAATATGGTTGTATGATAAAATCATGAAGAATATATTCTAATGAGGCAAATGTATATTTCCAATGACTGGGAACAATTACGGATGTCACATTCTCTGGAAATAATAAGGCCTGAACCAATGTTCTCACACCTGTAGTTCTAGATAATTCTTAAAACTTTAACTGGGTTAAACTGAAGTAAGGGTAAATGTTAGAATTTGTGACGTTTATTTTATAATTTGATCATTTGATTGTCACTGATTAAAAGGAGTTAAACATTGATTTTCAGTATCCCCAATGAGGTCAGAGTTCTTGGTGATGACCGTCTGTATTAAGGGTTTACTTTGTGACATCCCTAATTATCATAAGTCATTACTTAAAATATCTACTAATATTGCCAGTATGCTTTTAATTTTTTGTAAATTAATTTCTTTGTATATTGATGTACATTTTGTTTTAACTGTTGGTTTTCCCTTAAGAACTTCTTTAAATTAATATACTTGAATGAAGCAGTAAAGCACTGTGGAACAGCGAGTCTTGGTGCAGCTTACGCACAAGCACATCACACCGGTGACTTCATGATTTTTGGGGAGGAAGAGGAATTTGCAATGCTTACATGTTTAGCCAACTGACAGTTGGTGTTTGTTATTTTTAGATCTGTGTCAGACAAGGATGAGAAATGGCTCAATACAGAACAAAGTCACGTGATGTATCCCAATGCTTCTAATTTTTTTTTCAGAAAGTTTATTTAGTGGCCTTTAAAAACTGTTCCCGATAATGTCCTTGTTGTGAGCCTGTAGGACTTAGTGGAAAAGCATACAGTACGGGATGTTTTGAGATTTTATTAATCATTTTAAGCATTTCAGAGATTAAAAAAAAAAAACAAACCAAAAACCTACCAGCATTGTCCTAACAGTTTTAAAAAATTATTTAGTTACTGACCCTTAATAAAACTCGAATGAAATCTAAGACTTTACTCCATGCTTTTGCACCCTCTGGACTACTGTTCAAAATCATCTCAAGCGCTGTAACTCAGACCTTAGACTACTGTCAGTAGTGCACTGTGTAGATGTAGTAAATGAGCTGTGATATGTGTTGTGTTTTTTCTTTTTTCTTCCAAGCTTGTGGCGTCAGTAGAAGTTTTGGTGAACTCCACATTACCATCAAGTGCCCAACACTGTGCTATAAAATAAAACTTAACAATATCAAAATTCCTTGGGTGGTGCAGGTTCTTGTTTGATGGGTTGTTCTGAATTGCATTGTCACACTTATCAGGCATAAAGACTAAAATCATACAGTGATACTGCATTATACTGGAAGGTTTTCTCCAGTGAACGATCATTTCAGTTTCTCAAATGTAGAGAAAGGCGAATATGTTTTCTTATTAATTACTGTTTATACAGTACAAAAGTTAAATGCTGATATCCTTTGTAATTCTGATGGTATTTTGGTTCCTTTAAAAATCTTAGCTAATTCATACCTTTTTCTTAAACAGCTTTTTTTGGTCTACAGATCTTACCAAAAAAAGTAGGTATGTTATTTTATAGATTAAGATGTTGAGTTATTAGGGGGAAACCATGCAGAACTGGTGGGTGCTGTGGTCTGAACCTTTAACATTAGACATTAAAAGACAATAATAATTATGATCTCACTAAGTATTTTTGTGCTGTTAAGCCATGAGTATCAGAGAGGCCTTGAGGCAACTGCCAGTGGGGGAGGAGGGACGCCTGCCCTTCCGTAACGCCTGTAATGGACCTGACTGGCGGGTCAGGCTGTCTGCTGCGGAGAGCGCAGGGACCTCACCATCTCAAGCCCCAGCAAGCAGGCCTGGTCTGGACACAAGCGGCTCTTCCTTCCTTACTCCCATCACGCCCCGGCTCCAGCCCCTCCCGCGCCCAGTGGCTCTGATGGGCTGCCTGGTGACCTGCCTTCAGTCCCCGCTCCTTGCTGGTGGTGCAGAAAGCGCCGCGTGGCTTCAGTGGTGATGGGGAACGGAAGCAGAGATATGGTTTATTTGGAACTGAAGCAGGCGAAAGAACGTGTGTGTGGTGGGTTGACCCTCACTGGACACCATGGGGCTGCTCTGTCCCTTCCCTCCTCAGCTGGACAGGGGAGGGAAAATATAATGTAAGGCTTGTGGGCTGAGATAAGGACAGGGCGAGATTATTCACTAGTCACTGTCACAGGCAAAATAGACTTGACTTGGGAAATGAGTTTAATTTAGATCTTCACTGCTAGGTTAGGCGTAGCATAGCCTGTAGTCGTTTCTTCACTTTGCCAGTAGATGTGCCCGTATTTATTCAGCTATTAAAAAGACAGCTATGACAATGAACTTCTTGACATAGGTCCAGATCATGAGCCAATGGAAGGCATTACAAAAATGTAGAAGTCTTTAATTTTTGCAGAAGGAGTAAAAAAGTGTGAAGATCAAGTCTTTCAGGTTAAGTTTGCCTGCTCCCCTTAAGTTGTTATCTCAGGGCACTGAGAGTACAATTGCGACTTGCCTTCCATGGATGTTTCACTTCAGTAAGTTCTCTCTAAACCTAAGCATGGGAAGGGATTGGAAAAGACGAGGTACTAAAACAAGTTAGTCTAAGTTAAGTTGACAAGGTTTACACACGGGACTCTGTTCCTGTGAACGCAACTGCTTCAAGTGTTAGTGAAAAATTCCTTCAGAGACGTTTGGTGTACCAGTCACGTGGTAGCCCTCCAAAAAGCTGGCACATTTCCTAAAGAGCTGTGGCATTTGAGGGGAAATGCAGCTCAAAGCAGTGTCTTGTTGGGGACTTGCTTAGGAGGAGGAATCAGAAACACTCATTAGTATTCATATATAATATATAAAATACATATTTATA